>NW_007360989.1:124122-216065 GCF_000409485.1 Glarea lozoyensis ATCC 20868 | reverse complement strand
TTGGGGGGTGGAGGTGGTAGTGTGTTTCTGAGTTGGTGACGGAATGGTTTTGGATGTCAGGTCTGGATTATTGCTTGCATGCGTTCTGTGTTGCGAATTTAGCAGCATCTAATTCTAAGCTACTACTGCTCTATTTTGAGGTCGTTACTCTCTCTTCAAGACTGTCCTTTCGCCTGTTTGCCTGCCTTCATAACGTTACCTTATTTCCTCGCTGCTAAACGCTCCTAATATACAAAGGGGGTACACGCTTTCGTTAGGTGAGTAGATAAGCAGAGTACTATAATGTCCAGAATCGCGTAAAATAATAAGTTAACAATTAATTACTAAGTTAACGACCACAACCCGCTCGTAGCTAGCTTATACGGTGTCGCCCTTCAGCCTCTTGTTTTCACTGCTTGTCGATTAGAGTATTATTCATGATATCCATGGTGATGTTCGAGGAACTGTATCTTATCGATCTTTTTATCGAAACAGTGCTTGGGGACTGGGAAGCGTAACATTCGAAATGCTTGGTGATGAGTTAAGTTTTTGCTTTAAATTATTTGCTGTATATTACAATTGTTTCAATTGTTTCAATTGTGCCACAGAACTGAGTAGAGCCTCGTGCCATACTTATAGCTGTTTAATGTTCTAATCATCTTAACTAAAGCGACCTGATTTATGCCTTGCGAAACACTTTTAGATCACCTTAAATGATCAAATCAATCTTACTGACTTGATCAATGACAACCCTCATTGGAATTAAAACGTGATCAGAGGCTTATACCACCAAAAAGGCACCAAGTCCGCGTGTGTGTCAAAGAATTTAGTAGAATCCCGAGCCGTTCGCCAGTAATAAAATTACAATCTCATCAACAAGATTGTTTTGCTCCCTCAAGTACTCCGATTCGGCCGCCATTCTGGCCGGACTCATTTGACCCTTACCTGTTAACGCGAGATCAACACCGTGTGCTACTAACGCTTTGATTACACCCAGAGCCCCGCGCTCGGCAGCCCAGTATACCGGTGTCAGTCCAGGTCGGATGATCATTTTCATTTTCGAGGGGTCGGCCATCACGTCTCGCAAACGATGTCCCCATGGCAAAGGCGTCAAAAATTGTCGTCCTTTGACTTGCGTGCTTAATAGAGGAGCACGGGTACCTGGGTCCGCACCCCGAGTTATCAATTCTCGTGTGAGATCCGCGGCTTTACCACGTATGTCGAGATCGCAATGAAGTGCAAGAACATGTAGTGGCGTCCAGCCCTCATCAGTCGTGATACTAGCATCTGCACCGTGAGAAAGAAGGCACTCAGCTGCTTGCATTGCTCTGGTTGATGTTTTGGTTGTTGGACATCCCATAGGTGTCAGGGCACACATCAAAGGGGTCCAGCCGTTGGAGTTTATTGCGTTGATATCCAAACCTTGAGTAATCAGGAACTCGATTACCTCAATACGTCCTCCTACGGCGGCGAAATGAAGCAATGTCTCCATGCCATTGTTTTTTAACTGTAATCGAGCATTTCGCTGGTGGTCTGGGTCTGAGCCAGAGTCTAGGTACAGACGGAAAAGACGCAAGTCGAGTCCATAAGCAGCCATGTGCAACGGGCACTCGCCCGCGCTGTCTGGCTGAGACACAGAACCTCCATGTTGTAGTAAAAGGTGGATGGCAGTTTCGTTCGGAATAGTGGAATCACCTGATTGAACTGGCTCGGCCAAATCATGTAGAACAGATTTGCCCTCTTGGTCGGCCATGTTTGGATCTGCGCCCTTCTCAAGAAGGACCTTAACCACGCCTATGAAATCTGAGTGGTAGGCAACACTACATATGAGCGGACAAGAATTCCGGACAAGTGAATTTGGGTTGGCACCGGCATCAATGAGCAACGCGACCAGGAGTTGTTGGTTGATGTAGTCGATGCCGTGGTAACTAACCTTGATATATTCCTCACTCAGCATGTGCTTAAGGCTTGCAGCGAGATGCAGCGCCTCTTGAATGGTGGATTGTTCGTATACAACCTCGTTCAGCAGCAGATTCACCACTCCAAGATGCCAACGTCGTGCGGCAAAAAACAATGCGTGATTTTTCAAATCCTGTGACCAGCCATTCCACCACTCTAACAAATCTTTGACAATAGCAACGTGTCCGTATTCCGCGGCAGTAACAAGACTCATCTGACCGTGTTTGAGCCCATGTATATGGCACTCTGGGCAACGAGACATCCAGAGGCGCTTGACGATATCTCGATGACCATGTTGGGCAGCAAATCCGAGCGCGTTCGAACTCACCGTCAAATTATCGGAGTAGACTGGAAGAGGATCTGCACCAGCATCTAGCAATATCTCCACTGCTTCAGATTTTCCAAATGAAGCAGCAAAATGAAGCGGCGGACCAAATCCATGGGCCATGTACTCGATATCCGGCGGAGACGAGGTACTTAGTAGTCGTTGTAGCTCTTGAAGCTCATCATCGCAGAGACAGGCGTGCAGCGCTTCGTTGCCGGTTTTGAAGCAGTTTTGAAGGTTGCGAGTCCTTGGTTTCGGCATCGTTGCTGTGGGCGGTTATGAAATGGTTATACAGAAGGTAAATAGAGCAAGAAGACAGACAAGAAGAACGGAGGAGGAAGCGATAGAGGAAGGTTTTAATGTTGACATGCAAAGTTGAGGCGTTGTCAGTGTTTGGTCAGTAAGCGAATTAGAAAGCGGGGTTGCCTATTGTGGACAATTCGTCGCCTTTTATATAATTACATAATATTCACCCTTGAATAGAACAAACTAGTGAGATTATGCAGACCTCATTATTAAATGTTAATCTTCATTAGGGTGTGAAATCTAAGGCAAATTTTCCTCTTTGCTATCAGCTTTGTGTAAGTCTCATCTCGAACCGACAAGTGTTACTCGTTTTATAAATTCAATGTTACCCACCAATTAACTCTGTTCCGGGCCTACAAAATCTCCATTAACATGGCATTATGGACGGGTGTTGTTTATGCGATAGAATCCTTTTGGTCAATAAGTTGTAATGAAAAAGCTTAGCTCCTTAATAATAGAAAGTAGATATAAATATTACTAAACTACAGATCCGCTGCCAAATTCTCCCTGAGTGTTTGCTCAAAAGACGTATACCCCTTTTGGTCCCACCATTTAGTCAGTAACGCTGCGCCGGGCGCGTTATCTTTCTCACCCAAATCCTTATCTACGGGCTCAGGGAAATGTGGTGCAACCTTCGCGCTCGGCTTCAAATTTTGGATCTCATCAATGAGCTCATTCCAGTTGAACTTATCAGCAGCAGCAATGAAGCGCTGTCCAACGATTGTAGCGTCAATTGACGCTGCAAGATGAAGACGGGCCACATCGGTCATGTTGATATACCATTCTAAGAAGATGATCCAGGTTAGCAAGGTATAGAGAGAATAAGGAGATGAGTAGGAGTAAGCATAATAAATAAAGACCTACGACCGTTGCCTCCAAACGCCGGCACCTCCCCATTCAAGATCGATCTGGGCCATTCACCAGTCGCGCTCGGTTCGGTGATAATTCTTCCAAAGATAGTACAAGAAAGAACAGAGTTGACTGTGAAATGAGGCCGTTTTGTCTTCACAAATTCATAAATAGCATGCTCTGCTTCATTCTTTGCAGCCTTATAATTAACTCAAGCACGCTCTGGGGTATAAGGTGGCGGTGCCCATGCAGCAGCAACAGCATCTCCCGCCCAAGTGTTGCCGTCCTGTCTATAGGTCTCGCCTGGTCTGAAAGCAATGGGAATTGTTCCAGTCCATACAATGCGCTTTACACTGGGTGCTGAGAGAGCCGAATTCAGAACCCCTACTGCGGCTGCAATGTTTCTGGCACAATATCGTTAGGATCTGCTGGGCCGGGGGGCTTGGTAGCTGTGAGGATAATAGCGTAGACGCCCTGAACTGCTTCATCAAATGCTCCTGGAGTATGCATGTCCTCAACCACAATAGACGAGTAACTGGGATTTTTGAACACATCTTTTAGTACTGCAACCTTCGCCTCGCTTCGTACCGTGCCTCGTACACGAAATCCTAATGCGAGGGCTTCCGTAATGATATTACTTGCAACATGGCCAGTGGCACCGGTAATGAGATGAGCCCTCCGACTGGAAAAAGAAGATCTTTGGCGTTATTGCTAAAGCCCATGGTGAGATTGAGCGGATGGCTATTAGTTTCCGATTAGCGATTGGAAAGTATCGAAGATTTGGCAAGTGACTTTGATGGGAGGACACTTTCTGTGATTGTTATTATTTGATAACCATCAATTTTTTGGATGAACATAAGATTTTATAGAAAGTTTTGCCAAGTGAAGTTGTCAACGAAAATAAGTTGTTCAATTACGAAGCAATCGGTTCTTTCCATCTTTCGGATCCCATTGCCGTTGAGGAAATCCCATTATTATTATTGCTGCTGAGAAATCAATCAAGGCAGAGTGGAGCAGGCCGAGTGGTTCATTGTCCAAAGTAAGGGTTCATGAAAAAGATGGTATTGATAATCAGGTTCATGCCGTAAATTTCGTGGTCGTAAAAAGTTTGCCAAGGGCTTACGGAGGTGTGGTATATGCTCTCGGAGTTCCCGGTGCGGACTCCTTGGTGCGATACGGCATGAGCACCTCAAGACTCCAGAAAACCAACACAATACACTCTTAATTCTGTGCAAAAGATATGGATGTCTTGTGACAAGCTAAAGCAAGAAGTGGTCTTCGGTCCTATACATCTGTGTACCCAACACAGGTGATATACTGTGAACCGGAATCCCGAAAATTGTTTGATGCAAATTTTGTGCCTTCCGCCTTCATCAAGCATGATAAGGCCAATATGGTGTTCAAGTTGGTAGTAGCTTTATATTGCTACTGAGGCACTGGTGAGAGAATTCCCTTTAAATGGTAATGCCCCGACTGTTTTGCTTGAGCACTTGGGGTCTTGAGAGGCGTACAAAGACAGACGGTCATTCTTGATAGCCCTCCATAATACCACGCCCAGTAGTTTGAGCGTTCGCGTAGCTGCCGTCCAAGAGCACTTTTTACTTTTACTTCTTCGAAAATGCCGTCTTACGTAGTGACTGGAGCTTCAAAAGGCCTTGGGGTATGTTTCAGTCTACCCTATCAATATAAGATACTCACTTGACGTGCAACAGTTCGCCTTCATAAAGCAGCTCGCCTCAGATCCGGCCAACACAGTTGTGGGAATTGTTCGAGACATGGTGGCTACTGAGGAAAAGCTGAAAAAGCATGGCATCCATAATGTCAAAATCTACGCAGCGGATATTACCGATTTACCTGCGCTCGAGGCTGCCGCAACAGAGATCCAGAGGACAGTAGGCGGTATTGACTATCTCATAGCAAACGCCGCTTTCGTGTCGGGTGTAACGTCGTTGCGGAATCTTTCAGATTTGTCCGATTGTCACTCTCCTCCAAAACTCTGGTTTCTTGCTAACTCCCTATATGCAGTGCTGGAAGGCCAGAAGTGCTACGAAAGGACATGATAGACTCGTTCTCTACCAATGTTGTCGGCTTTATCAATACGGTCAATGCCTTCATTGCTGGAGTCCGCACAGGGCAGGTCAAAAAAGTCATCGCAATTACGAGCGGTATGGGTGAGATTGGCTTGTCAACGGGCTTGAGCTAGATATTGCGCCTTCTTACGCCATTAGCAAAGCGGGAGTAAACATGGCAATAGCTAAGTACAGCGCAATCTATCGACAAGAGGGAATTCTTGTTTTTGGTATTTGCCCAGGATCGATTGATACCGATGCACAAAATGCTAGCAACCGTGAGTCTTTCTTCTATTCAAGGACTATCTTTGGAAACATCTTACATTAATGTTCTTTAGTGAATGAAGAAGACCTGAAAAGACTACAAGCGGTTGGAGCAAAAACTATTGCCTATGCGCCACACTTCAAAGGACCGGTTTCAGCTGAGGAGGCTGCTAAGAGAGTCTTGGCTATCGTGGAAATGGCAAGATTTGGGGATGGGAAAGCTGGGACCACAATCTCTCAAACCGGGACTGATAGATAGCTGTGAACAAGTGCAACACATTGTACTTAGTAGCGCAGTGATGTTCTCTACAGGACCAACAGGCGGGTCGGTGAAGCCCTTAGGCTTTAGAATATCACGGAAATACAGCTTTTGAATTCTTCTTCAACAACACAACATCGCCCCCAGAACGCGTCCCAAAGCCTAAGAATTATAGTAGCGACGGTAAAGACTTGATTGGCGTAGCCATTGCTTTTTACAAATACCCCTCCGGGCAATATATCTCTCTCAGCGATGATTCAACATGGATATGCTTCATGTTGTCCGTAAATACTAGTTGATGTGGCTATCTACCTTTAAAAATGGTTATGCTCACACCTAGAACTTCCAGGAAATTCGCGGGCTATGATATTGATGTATGTCAATTAACATGAGGGTTCCCAAGGCCATTAACTTGTCGAGTATATTAGCTTGCGATCAGACAGGTTTTCATAGGCAGGAGAGAAGTGTGCACCTTCAGCCATAAGCATCATACCAAATTCATCAACCTCCCCTAACCACATCTCGCACCTCACGCTCAAGGGAACACCAGGATCGATATAAAAGAGCTCGAGCATCCTATAAACGCCACCAACCCATTGTACAAGCCATCTGCGATACGAAGTTTGCCACTCCTGCTCATTACCAGCCTGCCACAGATATCGAGCAGCAGGAGCCGGGAATGGACCAAGCGAAAGACATGTGAGAAGCGGGTAACCGTGCAAGTGAGACCATGCCCATTCAAGATGATGGAGAGCTAATATCGTTCTACGCTTAGCAGATACTACCGCCCAGTCTTTCCACGATGGTAAAGTATGGTCAAGCTCTTGATCCAAGAAGAGACCTGTCGCCGCGAGTGTATGTTTCATTTCCCATGCATCAACAAGTAGCTGACCATCAATGGGATGAGCTAATGCTTCAGACTGACCAAGTCCGAAGAACAGGATTATCAGAAGTATTATCAAGGACTGTACAGCTGCAAGAAGATTCATCTCGTCATAGTAAGGATACTGCGTGAGAAAGATAAAAGTTAGACGGAGCTTTCTATGCGCACATCTGCTTATGGAACTTCGCGGCAAGTTTAGTCCTGAATCTTACCTCATCATTCAGTCTTCGAACTTCCTTAAGTATTGTTTGCAGAACCAACTCTCGACTCCCATCCGCGTATCCAGCCCACATTCTTACTAGCGTGAAGCAGTATGCCAAAGGCTCAGGGACACCCTTTTCTAGCTGTACTTTGTGAATTATTGGCGGTAAATTATCTGTGTAGTGCATGGCCATAGTACGTGGCCACGACTTGAGAACCCTGATGACGAAATGCATAGTATGGTTCGATGTGAGAGTTGGAGCAGTTTCACCTGCTTGTGTACTTGTTTGACGCGCTGCAATTCCCAGTAGAACCCGACGACGATGTTCAGAGATGCGCAGGTCTGGTGGGGTCCCTGGCAAGGAAAAGTCCAATCCCACTGGCTCCAGTTCCGTTGACAATGCTGATTGGAACTCATCTGTGCCAGGATCCGTGTGCGTTGCAGTACTGATAAAGAGATGATTGTTGGAATTCTGATCTTGCATGACTTCTAATGTTGAAGATACACTTGTTTGGATATCTTCGCCATTTCTAAGTGCGTCCTTATAAGCCCCAGAAGATGCTGAAGAAGATGTAGATCCATCAGAAAGCCCTGGTTGATGAGGGAGTCTTAACACATGGTGATTCTCAGTCAGATGGTGAGTAGGTAACGGCTCGTCAACTTGCCCTCTCTCCTTGATTCTCGACGATCGCTGCAAAACGTCATTTCTGCGTTCGTCTACGATCAAATATTCACAATTAAGATTGCGGTCACGACATCTGCCACAAGTCGGCTTTTGAATATCGCATCGCACTTTGGAGCTTGCACAACCATGACATGCTTTCTGTCTTATGAGTCCTTTCCCGCCTTCTATACATCGTGTTGAGTGTCTCTGTAATGAAGATACTAGATTCAGAGGACAAGAATTAGCCATCCGCAAATCGTGGGTTTGATGGGGTGAATTTTCTTGGTCGTTATGTAACTCTACCTTTGGTGAAACGCCTAGAGCAGCGGGAGCACGTAGGTCTTGCACCAGAAGCACGCATTCTAGAGGTCACACGGATACCAATGATTCTAGATTCCGGAATCACCGCTACACTGAAATCATCTGCTGCGTTACGACTTGACAATGCACACAATTGAAGACCTGAGTGAGGATTAATAGTAGTATTTATCAGCAGGCTTAGTAAGGCATGCCACTATCAACTGGTGACGGTTGTAGGGTGGGGGTTGAGTCGTTCCCCTCTTTTTTATTCCAACGACCTATATTGCTTGGCCACACCCCGTGTTCTGATCACATTACTGGTGCGGTCAATTATTGAACGGACTCCAAACTCGATTGGATATCATCTAGGCGTGATCAATGGGTTGGAAGCATAAAATAACCACGGTGTTGTGGCAAAATTGGGGAAAACCGACCATGCCAAGAGTAATAAGCTTACCTCCAGATAGAATTTTGTACTCGCATCCCCCATGAATATTTCGTATGACATGTTTCTGGTCGTCAATAAGCTCATCTTCTAGAACAACTCATCTGCGGATCACTCGGGTGCTGCAGTGCTGGAACCAGGAGTTCCGAGTTCCTGGACCCTTGTATGAGAATGTCTGTTAAAATCCCAGATCCTTTGCTGTGTTGGAATCAATCCTGTATAAGTAAAATGTTTGCATATGATAAATCGCAAAGCATTTAGTCATCAGAAAAAGTAGCGGTCAACAAGGAAAAATAAGTGCGTCATTTGGCGAGAAATTGACCTATTCAACAGGTTATGAAATTGTGTTGCATACCTTTCTAACATCAAATATGAACAGCTGCACTAGTTTTTGATGTGCTCATCTAATGGATACCAGCCACTCTAAACCATTATCTCCACTGCTCTCCTAGTAGCGGCTTCAAGATCCTCCTTTGGCAAACCAAGCACCTCATTATTTAATCCCCTACTTGTCTCAGTCTCCGTCCCCGTTGAGATAGAATACACGTGTGAACATGCTTTTGGTGAAACCTTCCCGGTCACCTCTCTGCAATTGCTCTACTCCTCTCTTCCATCGATCAGCAGATGGCTCGTAGGTGATTTCCCAATCAGTATCTGCGTCGCCAGGCACACGGTCTACGCTATCGAGTATGTCGAGATCATAGCCGAAGACCTTGAGCATAATGTATAATACGCCAGGTTCGATTGCAGCTCTGATAATTTTGCTTTGAAGATCAGGAGGAGCGCTGACCGATAGTAACGATCAAGAACTGTTGGCCCTGCCGCCCTGGAGGGTATTGACTGGTGATTTCCCTGCATCATCATAGTTGGTCTGAGCCATTGTTATTCATGCGGGCACGTTTGCCGAGCTTTGAAAACGTCTCAGGGCTGTGACCTAAAGTTTGCATGTTTTGACAAGATGCTTTGCGAAGTAGCCGTCGACGCGGCTAGTAATCTTTCAAGCATTAGCTAGAAGCAGTCATAGTAGAAGAATACTTGACTTACACCAATTATACCTACTTTGCTCAGAAGTTCTGCCATCGTTTATTGATGCGTGAGACGGGTTCCGAGGTGAAATCCAAAGTGATGATTTGAGCTGCCAAAGCTTTATCTAATTGATTAGATCCAGCCACTTTGAAGCTCAGCTTGGACTATTGCTAAGAAGCTGAACTCACTCCGAGCTGCGAGGCACAATAATCACAGCCTCGTGCGGGTTGGTGGTAGAGAATCACTTAGAACTTCGGATATCGCTATTGAGGATATCTAATTTTCAAGGACCTAACCGTGGGTCCTATTTTTGATTTCTTTTTGGCTTTGTGTTTAAGATAACCTAATAACTTAATAATGTTCTGATTAGTCTCACATTGATGCCATTTCTGATAATTTCTACAAAACATTGATTCCAGCGAATCGAGTTTCACAGTTTCGATGCTTTGATTTGTTGCGTTCTTGTAACTTCGTAGCTCAAGCTTAGGCGGACTTTAGAGGAGTTGTTTCATGTTCGTAATACAGTCCGAGCAATATGCTTCCCCTTTCCGCCGTTGTTGATAAAGTGAGACTTTAATTCATGACGCGCTCATAACATCGGGGCACGAGGGTTTCAATAGCCGACGGCACCTCTTTCAAAGAATTTTGGTATACAATATTGGAAAGAACTACAAGTCAAATGAACAATAGCGGTACAAGACTCCGAGCAGCCGCCGATGATATTTGGAGCCGCAGCAGTACCCGGAAAGCCCCTTCGGTGTTCGGGGTTCCGAGTGGAGCGAAAAAGTCCAGTCATTGAGCTTTAAATTCTTCCTAAAACAAGAAACTTGCCGTTGATTACTGTAGTGGTCTTGGCTGGATGTATAACAGGGTAAAATTACATGAAGAGGTAAGGTTACGCTGAGTAGTGTGTCAGGGTTTCACAATTGGTAATGGTCAGATTGGTAAAACCTCTACCAGAAAGCAACGGAAAGTCATTGTCAGTCGTGTACGCTAGAAACCAAATATGGCAAAGTATTTAAACTGTTCTGGACCGCAGGTTGCCATCAAAAGTCTCGGACGAAGGAAAAAGAAAGAAGCAAAAGCAGCCCAATTCCTCCTCCTACATTAATCAAATACTCAGATCCAGTTACTTACTCTATTGTTAATTTTATTTCACGGAAAACTAGAATGCAGATTGATGATCGAGCCATTCCCGTCGACTCCTTGGTGGTGGTCGTGGGAGCCAATGGATACATGGCATCGGAGAGTGTCGAGAAGCTCCTGCAAGCTGGGTACCGGGTTCGTGGCACAGTCCGGGACCTTGAGCGTCACAACGGCTGGATGTACCGCCTTTTTGACAGCAAGTGGCCCGGAAAGTTTGAGCTTGTTCAGGTCCCTGATTTCCTGGCCGACGCCGCCTTCGATGAAGCTTTCAAGGGTATGTGAAGAGTGGTGGCAGCTTAACGCGGCAACGACATTGCTAACGACCCTACAGGAGCCGCAGGAGCCATCTACACCTCAATGCCCGTCATACTGGATACTGACATCGAGAATGTTTGGGGCACATCGAAGAATGGTCTCATCAACACTCTTGAGGCAGCTGCACGCGCTGGCGTCCAACGTTACGTTCTAGGATCCAGCTCCAAGGCAGTCATCACCACCAATTACACTGGTTCTCCAGTTGAATTAACCGTAGACTCCTACAATTACGATTCCATTAAAGAAGTCTATTCTGGCCCACAAGAAGATTCCTTCGCACGACGAGTAGCTACTTTCAGTTCTGGGCGGGCTCTTGCAGAACTCACATTCTGGGACTGGGTCAAGAAAGAGAACCCCCCTTTCGTTGCTAATTGTGTTGTACCTGATGGACAGTTCGGTCGAATCTTAGACGTGGAGAACATGAACGTTGGAGACACTTCATCATCTGGACAATTGAAGCGAGCCCTTGCAGGAGAATGGGCTGGCGTCCCATTCTCACTTGGTAAGTGATCTCATCATTGTTCCGCGGGGAGAGACCCCTTTCTGACCCCAGCTCTCACACAGCATTCATTAGCGATGTTCAAGATTCCGCACGTCTACTCGTGGCGGCGTTGGCCAAGACTTCCATCAAGAACGAGCGTATCTTCTCCTACTACAAGAATCGAACGTGGAACGACCTACGTCAAACCATCCGACAGGAATTTCCTGATCGCCCAGAGCTGGTTAAGGGTCCCGACTCGGAAATCACCGGTAGAGACGTATCATTTGCGCCTAAGCCAATTGCACGCGCAGAAGAGATCCTGCGATCCATTGGGCAATCAGGATTTGCCAGTGAGGAGAGCATCTTGCGGGCTTTCGTAGCTTCTGCATACCCAGTAAAGCAATAAGAGGTCATGAAAATAAATGTAGAGTCAAGTAGCCTTGTACCTTGGAAAATAATCTTTACAGAAATTTGGTAGTGATGCTGTTCGCAACTAAAGACTTAACATAAGGAAGAGCACAGAGACCACTAACGAAGCCTGCATGGGAAGACATAAAGCCTCAGGCACTCTCTAACATGTTAATGAACTGAAAGTGTCCTTTGATTACCTAGGTACTCAATTTTGTAGCACACAATTCACCAAACAGTGATGGAATAGCGTTAAGTCCATTAAAGCTTGAACAAACAACTTGTTTTAGACTTGACAAAGTTATGTTTTACTCTTTTATACTAGTATGTTGGAGTAGATCTGGTACAGGAATATATGTACCTAAGTGGGGAAATTCCATATAGACTAGTCTACACAGATAGGCGAACAGATAACAGGTTAAAGAATTGAAAGAGATTTGCAGTAGTAATAATTCGCTTTCGGACTCGGTTACCATTTCCAGATTTCATTCACAATATTCGATGTGTTTTACATACATCGAAAGCATTTACCACTGTTTGCAACGCACCCCCCGACAAAAAGGTGCCGAGGTAAGGATTTCCGCCAGACTTCGCCTCCACACCCTCATCTCGAGCATCCGCACGCACCCCATCACAACCACCTTCCTATATCAACAACCAAAAGACCAAGCAATCTCTTGGCGCTTCCAAGTCCTCATAAGCTTCGTCAAGCTTTATCTTCCTGCTCCGATTCGCAATCGCGCTGATAAGCTTCGTTCTCGCTGGCTGCCGGCGCTAGTACCTTGCAAGGTTGTCGCCGTCCTTCCTAATGCAGAACATCTTAAGAGATCGTCTTCTCCCCGCATCAAAGCCGGCATCTTGGAGATTGAGTTGCCACTTTGAGGAAAGATTGACTGCCGGAGCAATATGCAACGCTGACCTCTTTGGACGGTTAGAGGACGGCCTTGGCGGGTTGGTGGTATTTGTTTGGTTGAATGGTAGGGGCGGCGAGATGATCATCTTATCGATGTGGAAGATATTGTCGCTAATAGAGTTTACATCGCGGGGGGGGTGTATCACATGGGTATTTGCCATCTATCAGAATGATTTGTTGTCTGCTTAGGTTTGTAAGTGCATTAGGGTTTGAGCCGGAGGAGGAAAGAAGTACTTAAAGTGACCTGGAATTCCTCATATCTCATTTAATATCATCCATACAGTTGTTTCCCCTTTCGCCCCAATCAAAGACACTCATAGCTCATCATGGTTTCCGGTCTTCTCCTAGTCGCTGTTCTTGCCGGCGTAGCTGCCGCTGCATGTCCTCTCGCGGTTAATATCGCCAGCGCTACTGATCATGTTACGGAAGTGACAGTTACCAACACTGGCAGTGAGGCTTTGACCGTGTTCAAGGGAAACACAGTTTTCAGTGAGCATGCCACCAAGGATCTTGTGGTTGCCGATGCAGGTAAGTTTCTAAGTCGACTTCGCGATGATTTCGTTATGCATGAAACGGTTAACAAGTGACTAGATGGCAAAATACTTCCATTCGAAGGAATTTATGTCAACTACAAGAAAACTGGGCTTACTTCTGATATGTTTCAGACAATTGCACCAGGAGAGAAGATTACAACTTCGGTCAATGCTGCAAAGACATACAATCTTGACGGTGTTGCGACCGCTCAAGTCTCTGCACTCCAGGGTTTCAAATATGTCACCGGAACTGCTGCTCCATCGGCATTGAAAGATACTTCCTTTTGCGAGAGCTCAAGTTCAACTGTCGCTATAACTCCAGATCAGAGCAAAGTCAAGAGGTCAGTGCTCATTAAATCCTGTTTCCACGGCGTATCTAACACCATTTCCAGAGATCACATCTATTCTGGTCGTGATAGCACCGGTGTATCTTCGCGCATCCAAAAGCGTGCTGTAACCTACAGTTCATGTTCTACATCCCAAACCAGCTCCCTGAAGACCAGTGTATCCGACGCTATTTCCCTGGCAACAATCTCCTACACCGCAGCAGCTACCGGCGCCTACTACTTCACCACCTGGTTCAAATCTACCGCCGAAGAAACCCCTGTACGCAACATTTACAACAAAGTCAAAGGCGTGCAAACCACCTCCCCAAAGATCTCCTGCACAGACATCTACAGTGACTGCACTGACGGGACCGCCCTTCTCTACACTGTACCAAGCGCCAACACGATTGTTCCGTGCCCAAATAACGGATACTGGGATTTTCCAGAGTATGCTACTACTTGCGCTGATGATGATTATGACAAGGCTGGAAGTATCTTGCATGAAATGACCCATTTGTATGGTACTACGGATTGGGCATATGGACCTACTGCTGCGAAGGCATTGACTGCTGCGAAGGCGGCGCAGAATGCGGATACTTATGAGATGTATGCTGGGAGTGTTAGACTTGGTGGGTGTAATTAGATTTCTGAAGGGGCGTAGGCTTGGAAATCTTGCAAACTGAGATATATGAAGTCATGATTGAAAATGATAAACCTTATTTACTTGCATTAATCCGTCAACCAAGAAGTTAAATGAAAAGCCTATTGTTTCCACGAGCCTTTCCCTCTATACTTCGAGCCCGATCAAAATTTCTTCACGACTTCCAAAGCCCTTTCAATAGCATTGATATCTTCCACAAGCTCACATCGTGAATTGCGGAGTCGTATCAAACTCTGCGCGAGAACCGTCAGATGTGTCAAGCGAAGACAAACGCTTGTCATAATCAACCCCATGATCATCTACAATCCTTTTCAAACCTTTCTTTACTGTGACAATTGTATCATGGTCCATGCCATGACATCGTCGAAGGTGCTCCGTAAGATTATATCTCCTTGCAAATCCTTTATCGTTTCGTGTGCAAGACTTCAGTGGACACTTGAATCTTCTGCTAATGTCTTTCGAACCATGCACTTCTCGAGTGTGCCGTGTAAGTCCCGCTTTGTCTTTTAGTAGCGGATAACGGCAGTTTGGTTTGTCGCATGCGTAAACTCTGGCTTCAGGTGTTGAAGGTGGTTGTGAACTAGTGGCGTTAGCGAAGTCTCTTCTTGTTGGACATGGTTGAGAAAGAGTGTGAGACCCTACAGGCTTGCTATTGAGAGTAGCTCAGTGTATTGTGTCGTGGCGGAGGTACCAGTCGCTGAAGTTGTCTCGGGGACTGTCTCAAAATACCGCTCGTAGGGGGCAGTCTGGTTCTGAAGAATGTCGGAAAAGCATCCTTCGACGTCGGCGTAGCCACTATCTTCATAGAAATTGGTGCTAATTTCCGAAGACTGAGTAGTTAAGCTTCCATCAAGGGAGTTGTAAATCGAAAAATCGACATCTGGGCGAACGTAGTTTAATTAGAAGGATATTTTTCATCGTCGATGCTAAAATCCTGGCAGAGGAACCTACTGTGGTCTTTGGTTGCACTGTCTAGATCCACCCATGACATGGTTTGAGGCAAGCCGCTATCGGACCCAAAGCTATTGTTCATCTTGAAGTTACCTTAGTACCGTTTTAAGTAGACAAGCTGTATCTCTTGTGAGGTTGTACAAGGGGGTACTTGAGTTAAGCGAGAAATGGGAAGTTTGGAAAGTCACTTCAGTGTCCTTGATACAATAACGCGGGGTAAGTATACTTAAGTATACAATGATTTACGCCCGGTTTGAATGAACATGTCTTGGCCAGAAGTATGACTGCAGATGGCTTGATGACGCACCGCTCGTCCAGCTCTATTGAGAAAGGGGACTGCGATCCCTAAGCAGAATTTGGCTACCACTGGACGTCGTCTGCGGTGGGGTGCGGTCGATGTGGTAATACAGCAGAAAGGGTTACCAATGATTTGTTTATATTTGGACGGCACAGTGAGGAGAACAGCTGGAGGGTTGTGCCGGCAAGTGAGCCTTTTTGTTAATTACTTGGGACTTTAGGCTTTTAAAAGCACTACCCAAAAAGCCTTTCGAATTAGGCAAGAGACAGAATAAGTACACTAGAACTAAATTTTACTTAACATCTCTATAACTTATTTAGTTCTAGGGAAGCTAGAAACAGTAGCTTTATAATTATACCTAAATGCGTGGTAGTAGAATACTAGTATAGTAACTTACTTATTATTCTTTAGCTATATCTAATTTATATTCAATCAAGAAAGTATTATTATAATGTTTTTATTAACCGAAGGGCTTTTGTTTTTTTCCCCTAATATTAGACAGAAGTAGTTCGTTTTACTTTACTACTTAATATTTAATATAAGTTAAACTTAATAATATTATAAAGCTCTTATATACTCGTCTAATTATAAGCAGCTTCTACAGCCTGTTAAGCTTACTGAAATTAAATTATAAATAATAAATGAAAACTCTGTTTATTACTTAGTAATTTAAATAGAATTTTGAAAATCATAACATAGAAAGATTAAGCTATATTTCCTCTTTTTACGTACAAGTTCTCTTTTACAAAGGATAATGATACCTTGCCTCCAAGTCAGTGATAGGTCAACCAAAAAAGAGCTCATCTATCGCAGACTTAAAGAATAGTTTCAAATGGAGGTTTTGTGACTAGCCTATTGAGGTATGATATCGGTTGGCCCTGCAAGCCACAAATCAGCGTGGAGATGGGATTGGGAACCAAGCGATGCGATCAACTTTGCCCGACCGATCCAGCAAGCAACTGAAAAATCAGTCACTTCCAATAAGTGCCTTGTTCAAAACGAATTATTGTCAAAATAGTTGGCTATTGAGTATTGCTAGCTCGTGACAAGTGGCCAGCAGTATAACACACGCCAAAGCTCCGCTTTTCAACTGCACGGTTCAAAAGCTCCCCAGAATTGACTTTAGATTGTGGTAGAATTACTGAGCACAAATACCCAATTTCCATTCATAATTATAGTATGATCAGCTTCTTGAACTTCTTGTGGCTATTCCATATCTGCTTGGTTATATCAGAATACTGTGATAATCATTGCTCAAAAGTACTTTTTCCTTACTGCCAATTGCTCGCACTCAATAAGTGGTCTCGCAAAGCGGACCCTAGTATAATAAGTCCAGCAGTTCTTGACAAGTTGATATCGAGCTTATGAGATATTACAGCATGACACTGTCAAAGATGCGTGAAGATTAGCCTTTCGCAAAACCCTTTTTACGGTCACAAGATTTCAAATGCTTCATCGTTATCAATGAAAAAAGAGCCTGTGCAAGGCGATTCTATACGTATCCATTGCAAAGTCTCGATGCAAATTTGAAATATTTCAAGTGACAATCCAGTTGTGATAGAGCTCCACTTTGCAACTCCCATTTTCTCGTCCCGAGTCTTCAACTGCGACAACAAATCTAGAGAATAAATCATTTCCATGCCACAATGTAATTTTCCGTCTTCATACTATAAAACTTTTAAATATCGATGTAGTGCTGTTAAGAATTCATGTACAAACCGATCATCATGTGACTATAACCCGGCATCGCTACCTTGTCGTCGCTACCTGGAAACTCTCCCCTCCTTTGCTCAGAGAATCACTTTGTTTTAACAAGTTCATGCAAGCGTAATTGTATGTTGATTATCAATAGGATATTGTTCGTCACAAAGACAAAAAACTTGCATTTGGCTAAGGCTATGACCAGATTACCAGAGAACAAGACATCAAAAGATAGCTCTCATGCGAAGGAGTTGGTTTTCTACGCAGCGATATCAACTCTCACAGGGCGGTGTTGTTTCTTTACCTACCTACTTTTGTGGTGATGGTTTGCCCAGGTGCTCAGGTGGTAAGGCAGATTTGAGACCCCACATTGTGGCAGTGCAATTGTTTTAGGCAAGTTCCAGGTTGGAAGTTGGGAGTGTGTTGCGACAACAAAAGAAGGCACCTCATGGTGTTTACTCTCATTCTTGGAAAATGGCTTACTCTCATGATTCACTATGGGCCAGTCTCAATCGCAGTCATGCTGCGGAGATTGTAAAGAGATTACTCGACCAGAGAATGGCCTGGTTCCTAAATTATCCGACGACAAAGTGCACAAGAATCGTATGGGAATAGTGGACCTGCACGGCACTCGCTTTATATCTATCCCGTGGAAATCTAGTGTGAAGGAACTCGAGAAGTCAGCTAGCACTTGTGAATGCTGTCAATTTCTCTATTCATGTGTTATCACAAACCGAAACTTGACCAATTTGAGAGACATCAACGGACACCTTCGAGTTACCAGAGAGTATAGAGATTGGGGAGTGAAGCCTTATGACAGGTCTACAGGGGAACGGCTTATCCTGGGAATCAAGGATGGCACTGATCTGGCAAAGTTCAATCTCCTGACAAGTGGTATAACCCCCTAGCGTCGTAAACATATCTGTATCTTATTTTTGTTTAACTGGATATAGATCTTACAAATGACTGGGACGAAGGAATAACAATGAGACCCCTTTGGGAAAATGTGTCATATTCTACAACACTTGAATACGTTGCACGACAACTCGAACAGTGTGAGCTTGGCCATCCTGACTGCCATCGTTCTTCAAAAAGTTACGTCCCTCGACGCCTCTTAGATGTGATCATGCCAGAAAGTCCTGGCATCATTCGACTTAGGAATCAACGTCGTATTGAACAATCTGACCCATACGCGGCACTGAGTCACTGCTGGGGAGACCCGGCTCAAAAACCACTCACCACCACAATCGAAAACGAACGCTCACACGAGACCGGAATATCGGTAGAAGTTCTCCCACAAAGCTTTAAAGACGCTGTTGCGGTGGCGCGGTTTTTAAATATACGATACTTGTGGATTGACTCTTTATGTATTCTACAAGACAGTGAGTCTGATTGGGCGACAGAATCGAGGCAGATGGCAGATATTTACAAAAATGCAAAGGTCACCATCGCTGCAGCGTGTGCGGAAAATAGCCATGCTGGCTTCCTGAGAACACGACCTTCTCAAGGCAAATGCTATAAGCTAGCTTTCACCAAACCAGACGGCGGCCGAGAAATCTGGTTAGAAGCGACTACTGATAATGAAGAAAATCCAGTGCCTGAAACATCAGTGCTTGGAAGACATCCCTATGAGCCATTGCAGAAACGCGCCTGGGTCCTACAAGAACAACTACTGAGTTCGAAAGTCATCTACTTTGACTCTGATCAGGTCTTGTGGGAATGTAATTCTGTGCAGTATGCTGAAAGCAGGACTTTCCCTTATAACGGGCAGTTCAACAGATACGATCGGAGACTTTCTCGTAATTTCCACCTGAACAACCCACAACAAAAAGGTGGTGACACAAACAACTCTACATCCTCCATTTATCTAGATTGGTACGCGTTACTCAGAGAATTCCGCCGTCGGGAGCTGACTTACGAGTCAGACTCGCTTCCAGCCATGTCCGGATTGGCTAGAGAGTTTGCTTCAATAACTAAAGATGAATATCTGGGTGGTCTTTGGAAAAGTGACTTATTCAGAGGTCTCGGCTGGGGATATGCCAAGAAATCGACAATAGTGACTCGGGGAGTTAGGTCAAGATCTGCTTCTTCACCTTTGTCACAAGACCTGGCCTTGTCGTTGTCACCGGCTTCTTGGACGTGGGCTTCTATACCTTCGGGTAGTCAGGAGTTCCTAGGAGGGCCGTTCTTTTTCTCCATCAGCGAGACGTGGGAGAACGCCGATACCTTCTTACCAAATTCAATATCGCAAAGACTCATCTCGTCGGAGACAGTACCTCGCTATTTGGATACAATGGGCCAACTCAATTCAGCTCGGCTAGTCCTCGAGGGGGCGTGTCGATCAGTGAATGTACGGCTTCATGATAACGCAAGGCTTGAGAATCATCCATACGGGACTATTCCGAAATCCGTGGTCTTTGAAATTGATGGAATGAAAAAACACTATAATCAATACATATATGCTTCGATCGACCGCTTGTTCCAACTCAGAAAGGAGATTAAGTTAGCAAGTGACCAAGGGCGGATATTCTCCTTGACTTGCTTCCTCCTAGGAAGGACTGATTTTATGCATATGCACGGCCTGTTGCTCTATGAAAGAGTTCTAGAGAATGCTCCAGTGTATTATCGATGTGGAATGCTACATATTACGATACGTGACAAATCATTCTACCAAGGTTGGAGTCAGAAAACACTCACTCTTCTATAACTATTGTTCAAGATACAGATTGTATACGGGTCTTGGTGCGATTACTTAGTTTGGCACACTTTGGGACTTCTAGCGAAGACATAAACAGGAATGGAAGTAAATCTACTTACTAGATACGTGCGCAGGAGAAAAACTTTCCAGGTTTCGGGTCTAATAGGACAAAGTTAATCATTCGAGAGGCTGTTTTCCGTTCATCTGCCTTTAGTCTTGTATCTCCCATCCACAATCAAATCCCCGCTTCCAATCACATTGACTTGACCTCTAACTTCCAAGTCACCTCTCACATGCAGCTTTCCTCTGACCGTTAGATTTCCACGAGTACTGAAGTCGCTATCACAAGATTGTCAGAAAGCGTAAAAAGCGGGCAAGAAAATGAACTCACCCAGTCTCCACATTCCCATAGACATCCGCATTTCCTCTCGCTTCGACACTTTCTCTAATCCTCACCTCACCATCAATCTTCACATTTCCTTTTGCACTCACGAACCGATCGACGTCGATCAACCCATCTAACGAAATACTCCCGTGTGCATCTACTTTGCCTTGAACCTGCAATCTGTACTCGCCTCGACTCTTAATCTCAATACCCCCTCTACTATCCACACATCCCTTAACAAACACCGATCCGTCAAGCACAACGCCACCACGCGCACTCACATCCCCCAAAACGTCAATTCTCCCTCTCAAATTCACGTTTGACCTCCCATCAATCTCTCCACCTACCACCACGCTTCCGCTACCACTGTCAATATCAACAACAGCTCGCGCATCTAAACCCCCTCCAATTCTTACGCCTTTAGCTCCACCTTTGATTCTCACATTCGCACGTGCCTCAACACCCCCTCCGATCGTAACGGAATCACTCAAATCAACGTCCGCTCGTCCTTCAACTCCTCCGAGGATATTAATACCGTTGATTAACTTCAAAGGGCCGCCAGATTGGACGCTGGATGTCACTTCTACATCGTCTGATAACGTGACGGTAGACGAGCATTCGATAGATCCGCGGACTGTGAGCGGTCCGACAAGGCTTAATGGTTTTTTTGAGCTTATCGAAGGAAGTTCTGTACGAGGCGAAGTGGAAAGTGGGATTGGACCTTCTGTTTCTGTTCTCTGGTGATGAGAAGGCGGTGGGACGGATGCTAGTGAGGGTGCGTATCGTGATCCTGAGGATGAGGCGCTCGGGGTGTAGGGTGGTGGTGAGGGATCGCGACTTGATTGCGACTCATGAGATGAAGGTAGAGGGTCGATGGGATGTTTGAAGTCGGGTTTGATCTCGTGGCGCATGAGAACCATTTTGATGGCTATGAGATGCTGCTTCGTGGTAGTTACTCGAAAGTGGGGGGTGGATAAATGCCTGCACAGATGGACAAGAGGTCTGTTTGATCTTCTCAACAAGTTTATAATCCTTAACCTCCCTATAATATTAAATTTTCTTGATGCTATCAATCACAATATGATCATCGAGAGACGCGTTGCGATGTTGCGGGGTGACGCGGACATGGACTGATCACAGCCAGTGGATGCCAACTCTCGGAAACCCGCCAATGAAAGTAGTTGAATTTATACAGTTGCCTAACACAGAGATTGACTGCGAAACCACAAACAGGAAATCTAGACTTGGCAAAGATAGTGGCGGTTGTAGTGTAGTGTGTATTTATTTCAGCGACTGAGATTATATTCCCCCAGATCATACTGGTTCATACATGATTTTCACGACTTCATGGGATGAGAGACGTGCAACGGTATAGACCCAACTGCTTCTATATTGCTGTGCAGAATTTAGGGACCAACTTTATGAATATATGACAAAAAGCCTAAGCTACCTTGTGGTGAACGAGCGACTCAAAGAAAACATCCGACCAGGAAATTCACTTCTCCAACCTTGAACCCATCCGATTGATCATAGCTTCACCCATTTCAGAGCCCAAGCAGCAGCAACGACCGGCAAGACACTAACAATCTCACCCAATCCAGCATAAGCAGGAGGAATTCTCGCACCAACAAACGCTCCTGCAGCAAGTAAAATCGCAAAGAGATTGTAGACAAATGCCCATCCGAAATTGAACATGATCCGTTGATAACTAGCTTTACTCAGATTGAGGAGGATGATCACACCGTGCAAAACTGGTCTTACGAGGATTATATCGGCGGCGGACTCTGCGATGGAAGTTGCAGTATCTGATGAGATGTGCACACCGACCGATGCGGATGCGAGAGCTGGTGCGTCGTTTGTACCGTCTCCTACGAAGAGAGTGACTGCTGGAGAGAGACTTTTGATGTACTCTGCTTTTTGGGATGGCGTAGATTTTGATTGAACGTTCATAGCAGGGATATCGAGTTCCGAAGCGATTGCCTGAACGGCACCCTGATCGTCGCCGCTCACAATATGAACAGATATATTACGAGCTTTGAGTGCTGTAACTACATCCAATGCGTCGGATCGGAGTTGATCCTGGAGTCCGTATATTCCGATCAGGCGGTCGTTCATAGTGATACAGAAAGCTGATAGGCTCTGAGAAAGAAGCGACTGGACCGCTGGATGACTCTGAAGGGAAAGCCAACGGGAGTTTCCAGCACGAATTAGCTCGCCGTTCCAAGTACCTTCGATCCCCTTTCCAGGAAGAGTTTTCAAGTCATATAAGAGTTCTGGTTTGACATCTTGATCGATCAGATGCTTCGCAACGGCCGCGGAAACTGGATGCTGAATATCCCCAGTCATTCCAAGCGCCAGTCGAGTCACCAACTCCTTCGAAAAATCAAAGTAGTCTTCTTCTATGACGCTCATCTTCCCTTCAGTCAAAGTGCCTGTTTTGTCGAAGATAACGTGGTCGACTTTTCTTGCAACTTCAATCATCTCAGAAGACTTGAAGATGACACCGTGCTTTGCACCTACACCACCGCTGATGACAACGACCATTGGAATCGCTAAGCCAATTGCACACGGACAAGACACGATCAAGACAGCAATGGCATAGGTTATGCTGTTGACAGCTGCGACTGATGCTCTTTCTCCACGAATCGCAATTGAGACTGCCATCCAGATAGAAAAGGTGATGATTGACAGGACAATTACCACAGGCACAAAGTAAGAAGCGATGCGATCTGCCATGTCTTGTACTTTTGGCTTTGAAAACTTAGCTTTGTCAACCAAATCTGCAATCTCGCTGATCGTATTTTCATCCGGAAGACGAGTGAGCTGAATCGTGAGTGCTCCAGAAATATTAACAGAGCCTGCAACTACTTGGGATCCGCCCAATTTTTCGATGGGCTTGGATTCGCCTGTGATCATGGACTCATCAACCTCGCTGTGCCCGTTTATAACGATGCCATCTGTGGTGATGCGTGATTCTGGTATGATTTTGAATATGTCACCATATTGAAGTAAACGAGCGTCAATACTTTCAGTCGTGAAGCCATCCGATTTGACGAGCAGTGCCGTGTGCTCTTGCAATGATCGGACTGAAATTGATTCGACAGCACGTTGTCGGGCCAGGGCACTAATGTATCGCCCTAGCATAATGAGAGTAACAAGCAGCGTGCTTGTTTCAAAGAATTGTCCTGTCGGTAATGGGTTTCCAGCAGTTTCATAGGCGAACGAAACAATCGAAAATATGTAAGCGGTAGTCGTGCTCAGAACGATGAGCAGATCCATCTCGATGACTCGAGTAAAGATCAAAGACTTGATTGCACTTGGATAAAATGGTCCAGCAACTACCGTCTGAACGACTGATGCGAGGATGAGTGAAGTGATACCGTAAGCGAGGGCATGCTCTGGAAGTGGTGCCCAAGCAAGAATCAAGACTGGAATTGTCAATATTGCTGAGAATAATGTCATCCATCCAGTATGTCGAACATGTCGATTCCCAGCTGCCACTGCAGAATTGGCCTGGACAGGTGCCAAACGAATTGCTGTGTCGTCACAATTGGACATTAGATCTCGTGCGCCAACAACGCGAGGATTATATTCCACTCGTACGATCCCGCTGTTAAGCTTCGAAGTGGCCAAGACACCATATTGCTCCGAGATGCCAGTAATGAACTGATCAACATTCCCGGAGGGAATAAGATCCAGGTACTGGCCAGCAGTAGAAAGCTTTTGATAGACAAATTCCGTACTTCTTTCGAGGATCCTGATGATTTCCTCAACCGTGGAGCTGGCTGTGTTGAGTTCAAATTCGGCTTGCGACATTACCAAGCTGGTCTTGAGGTTGTGAATCTGAGGAAGCAGATCAAGAGATCTGAACAACTTTTTCTCGCATCCAACGCAAGTCATCCCCTCGACTGAAAGAACGACATGTTCCGTGACTTGTGGGAATGACTTTTCGATATCCATGTTGATGTCTTTGGATTTGACGATTGCCAGGTTATGACTATTTTTGCTATCCTTTTCGTCTCCGCAACAAGAATCTTTCTCAATGGGTTTGGAGCCACATTTTCCAGTTCCAGAATCACAACACTCATCGACAGACTCGCTAAAAGCGCTTTTTTTCTCATCTTCTGCACAGCAGGAGATAATATCGTCGGACTGTGTTTCGCAGCATGATTTCTTCAAAGGCACCTTGATGGGCTTGGTAGCAACAGAACTGCAACAGCCCCGAGTTCCTTCAGACTTTGTGACAGGTCCATTGTCGGCCGATACTTGTCGGTCGTTGGAACTCCTTCTTCTAGTGTTGCTGCCATCCTTACTGGTACTGCTACATTTGCCAGCGGAGCAGCAACTGTCTTTGACTCGCGTTGCGGCATCAGAAGGCCGCGCTTGCTCGCGTGAATCACGTCTGACAGGCGAGCGACCAGGTGTGACAGACGATGTAGAAGATGCTAATTTGGGCCGTAGCGAAGATGGGCGTGACGAGCTCGTGCAGCAGCTTTCAACATTTCTCGCCAAAAGGGCTCTGCAGATACATCCTAAAGCCTCCAAAGTCTCGCCAAATTTCTGACGAGTCTCATTGAGGTGTTTCTTGCATGCTGAGGTCTTCTTTGGTCTCGGCTGCTTTGGCGTTGTACAGCTCGGCTTTTCTCCAGATTCATTTGATCGACGGCATGTCACACTTGATGCAGCATTCCTGCTCGCTTCAACTCCCGAGGAGGAACATGTTGGCTGCAACCTAGCGTCAATGTGCGTCTGACTCAAAGCGGTGGCAGATTTTTCCACTACATTGGATTCGTATGATCCGCAGCAAGAGCTGGAGGTTTGATTTTCTAAATCATATTAGCATTTCAACAGAAAGTATCGATACGTCTAAAGATGACCATTTTTGTTGATGCCAGGACTTTTTGTACTTGTCTTGTCTCTGCATTTAGACTCAATTGACCCGTGGGCAGGTGATTTAGCCACTTTGCCGCAACAATTGTCGCCTGTACTGACTATGAGAGTGATCAGTTCATGTTCAGAAGGTTGGCCTGACCATCAAGCTATGACTGACTCGAGGCTGAATAAACACTGGATACTGTTCTCGCCTTACAACCAGAGCCCTCAACGCTGATTTTCTCATGAGTCTCCCCGCCACAGCAACTGTCCGAGCCCTGCTTGTCCGTATCTTGTTTATTGTTAGTAACCAGCCTTTTTATTGCGTCAAGATTTGGACAATAGAAAAAAAAGAGTGGCGATTGCCATAGAATTGGTTTGATTTCTGGCCACTTCTCTGATTGAAGCGGCTGTCAAATGATAGTTGGTATTTTGAAAGTTAAAGCTTGATGTACGAACCGTTCGCACACTCACTATCTTTAGATGGAAACGCCTCGTCCCCGCCGAGCGTATCGCACCCATCTTCAACACAACTCCTTCTCGCTAAGACATCGAGACACTCTTCTGTGTAACAATTAGCCCAGTGTTTTCTGAAGTATGATGATCATCTCTCACCATCACAGCAATCGCGCTTCTTGCCCTCATCCGGGGTATTGCATTCGTCCCGTTCGCACTGAGCGGGCGACGACATATTGGCTTCTTCCTTCCCGTCGTGGCGGAGTGAAGTTCCGATCGTGCTTTTAGGATTATACGCGATATTGGTAGATGGTTTGGGTAATCGAGACGGGATGGTGTAACTTGAGGGGGAGACCGTTGAGTACGAATTGAAGTACAGCTAGCCAAGATCGGGTTGGCGACAGCCGAATGTCGATCGACAGTTTCACCGCTCAGCTGACCTTCACCTGACCGTTTTCAATTCAAGGCCTCACTGTAAATCCCGGGGTCTAACAAGCGAGAATAATGCATTAGAACTATGGGGTATCTGCCTTCCAAGAGAAAATCATGTACAATCGAAACATCAATCATAATATACATCGAATCCAAACCCAACGCCACCGAGCCCAGTCGGTCATGATTTCCTCCTGTCGTATTCCCCGCCCTCGTGTCGAGGACTTAATGCAGTATCCAGAGTATACGCTGTGCTTTCTGTGGTTCTGCTGCTAAAACTGCCCAAGCTCTTCTCGTTCCACGTTCTCCGAGAGTAGTCATTCTGGTCTAATCCGTTTTGCGGACTTAGCATCTCCTGAATAGTGTTTCGGTGATAGCTTTCCAGTACACCTTCTGCTTGCTGATAGTTGTCGCCTTTTTCGCTATTGCTGGCGTATTTACCACCTTCGCTTCCTTGGAGTTCGACAGCGGCTTGGTTGTAAGCTGCCATTTCTAAGGGAGATGATATGCCATGTAGCTCTTCCCCTTTTGGGGGTGGTCGTGGTGCTGGAGGGAACGGCCGAAGAGACGGCCCTATGGGGCTGGTCATCGTATCAATTGGACTTAAATTGTTTGGATAATTTCTGGTATGCGCAGATCCGAGCGTTGTAGGTGAGGGAGCATGGAATGACTCTGAAGATTCGCTTCCATCTTTCGCATTCTCAGAATCCGCCATTACTTGTCTGCGTTTGCGCAAAAAGAAGAGAGCAATCAGAAGTAGAATCCCGAACCCGCAAATACAGCCAAGCGCGATCCCTGCCTTTACGGCAGCTGACATACCGGACGAAACTAAAGGTGATGGTTGAGCTATCGCTTTGGCCTGGAAAGCAGCTGCTGGTTCGGCGTTTGTTGGGTTTAGCGAAAATACCATGCCCTCACTGCAATCCGAGCTTTGTTTTGAAAAGAAAACTAGAGGCCATTAGTATCCAACGTAATCGTTAGACTGACGCTTACTTACATTGAGCTGTGGAAACATTGACCATAATTTTGCTCTCACCCGCATTGCTTCCCATATATCCAGAATCAAACCCGTTGATAAGTGGACTACAAGGTGAGTTGAATGTGGACTGGGTAAGCGAATGATTTCCAGAGGAGAATTCGAAGACAATTTGGTCCCCGACTTTCGCATTCATGACACTTGGAATAAATGTTGGTCCTGCAGCAGCGATGACCTGTAAAACTTAGTTTTCAGTTGCTGTGAGATTCAAAGCTTGAAACTCACTGTAAATGTCTTCCCAGATGTTCCAGATGCCATGTTCGCTGTTGATGCATCGCTTAAAATGGACGTGGGACTGCCAGCAGAAGGTGCTGGAGTGATGCTTGCAACTTGAGCAACCCCAAAAGCCTTTCCTTCATATGGATAAGCATATGCTTGAGCTAAAGTATTTGTTGCGGAATATGTAGTTGTTGCCGTTATGCCGGACGACCCATATGCAGTCACCAACACAGGAGTTGCCATCTCAATGTTAGTATAGCATGTCCCACCATATGCCGGCCTGTCTGAAAATGGCGTTGTTTTTGGTTGAGCGAAAGAATAGCCACTACAATTATATCAGTATTGTCGAGAGAGTACTGTTACATACTTCCACGTACCTGGGACAACAAGCTATATAATTGGAAGTGTACGGTCCGACGGCACTATAGCTCTGTGGACAAACTAAGGGGTCGAAAGCTGGTTGTGTAATTCCTCCTGCTGCACTCAAAAAGCTCTGCATAAATTGATCTGGATAACAATCCGTCATTGTCGTGCCCGGAACTGGGACAGGCATATTCATCCAAATTTCGAACTCCCTGTTCGCCAACATCGTTAAATGGTTCCCGGTACATATTGCAGCTGTTGGTGTAAACGTCGTTGTAAGTCTAGGTGTAATTATAGCGACAGAGGCACCAAGTGTGGTCGTCGCTGAAGGAAAGCCAGAGGTGGCTGTCACGAGAGACATGTTGAAATAGCGACAATATTTTCGACTAGATGAACAAAGAAACTACTAGAACAGTAACAACATCAAGTAAAAGAAGAATCATTAAGAGAAGACAAAATTTCTAGGTGAGGGGATTGACCAACCTATAGCGCTGGAAAGCTTACCGAATTATGTTCGCCTCTTCTGGCCTCCTGGCTCGCCTTTCGAGATCAGGTCGAATCGCAGTGAGAGAATCTCTCCGGTAGGATTCTCGTGCGTTGCATATTGTACTCCGTATCTCATGGATCACATTTCGGATCTCATGCCGACCGTATACCTGGGCTGCGCCGCCAAAGAGAGGATGAAGAGAAAAGCTGATTGGATTCTCGACCTCGCCATGGGATTAAGATGTGGTGCCAAAGGTACGAAGGTACATGACCCCACACTCCGACCAACCTGTGCTGTACTCATAGGGCACAGCGACAAAGTCGTCCAGGCATCGTGGCCCTCTTTGGCTATGAAAACCCCTGGAAAAAGCATCTGGTCACAACTCAGATGATCCTTCCCATCAGTTGAGATGTTTCAGGTGTACTTGGGGTTCGTGATTTGCTGGACGAGAATGCTGGTCGGGGTTGAAGAAGCTTAATAACGACGCCCGGGGCAGTGCCGCCACTACGCTGAAACCCACGTGGAATTTGCGACGACCCTACCATGAAGACCACATCTTTACCAGAGTCATTTCAACAAGACCTTCAAATAAGAAACGCTTCTAACAGAATATTGAAATCTTAGTATAGAAAAATATTTGAAAGGCTAAAAGATCTTCTATTTTAATTGCGTGTGCAATTAACTAAGCAACACTCCAAACAAACGTAGACAGAAGTGGACTGATTCACGCATTGACCGAGTCTGCCACTGTCTTGGCCCATCAAACCTAAAACTCACCTGCGATGATTTACTCTTCAGCCACGCGCCTAACTCGTCTGCCTTGGGCGACTCCGAGATAACGATAACCTCCTTGCGAAGATCATGGTCTTCTGATGCAGAGCTGTTGATTCCTCGTTATTCTGGCTTTCGTGTTACCGGTCGACCTTTTCCAAACGTACGAGGCGTGTCGATCTAGAGGGCGATGCTCTTTTGCTCGCCGACTGTTTTGCGTTTGCCTAAAACTTCGAGCGACGGAGTGCTAGTCAATTGATAGAGACAAGTGGCAATTCAAATCCAGATACAGCGAATTAGATGATAGTAATTCATTGGAGAGATTAGTCTACAATGTGCAGGTTACTTTGTTCCGAGTACCACAGTGATGACCAGATCCTTCAGCCATCAACCTTATGTAGCTGTGCCCGACAAGTGGGTGAGCGTGTCACTCCAACTTGACCTCACCGGAGGGCCCGCGCTAAACCATCTTGATTTAGACATCCCTCAGCCTTTGGTGTTACCTGATCTTGCGGAATACAAAGAGAAACAGTTCGTACGACCTTTCTGTGCGTTGGCAGTGCACATTGCCACGGTAGATCTTGGAGTTGCGCAGCATATTGTGACATTTGTTTACAACCCGAAGTTGGACAAAAGTTGTTGTACAATATGCACATGCACAGAATACATGCCTAAGAATTCTATTTCGAGAAACAAAAGTTTAAGTTTCTTTTTGAGTAGTCACAGCAGAGCTGTTCTGTTGGACACGAGACGTTTTTTTATTGAGCATTGGTTTACAGCGTGGTATATTATAATCCTTTCCAAACCCTTGCAAGTCGCCAATTCATTTTGAACACTCCCTTGATTAATTGATGAGCCAGTCAGAATGAGAATTAGCCGTGACTTTCACGTATGCTTCAATGTTATTAACTTCCGTTTGATGCAAGGTGACTGTGGATTATTGCGGTCCTTTCGTTTCTGGCAATCATCTGCTCTTGACATATTTCGATCTGACTTTAGCACCAAGTCGTCATTTTGATCAATTTTGATTGTATCAACTTAGTTCGCAGCAAATTGGATTCATCATCCCCATCTTTGAACTTGCGCTGTCCAGCTTATGCTTCAATCAAATAGATGAGGAACTTCTTTCCCTCTCTGTTTGACCAAAACTTTTGCTCAATCAAGTAGTGTTGACATCCACGGTCTAGACCATCACCGGCCTCAGCCCTACGAATCCTTATTTCCTAGTCTCATCCTCGCCCCGCGCCTAGATATTGAGCTACTACTTTAGCTGCAATTCAAGGTCTCGGGGGTTTTCTCCTAGTGAAAAAAGTCCATCGAACACTATGGAATGTAACATTACATAAAAGGGTTCAGAGAAGCGCATCGAATCTGAAATTTCAACCGAAAATATGGATCTTCAAGAGAAGGAAAGAATATGTAGTGTGCATGTCGTCAGAACGGATGAAGCTAAATGTTAGTCATGTTCTTTGGCGCAGATCTAATAACGAATGGAGGGATTCTTGAAAGTTCTATAGGCAGTCAACTAGACGTCGATGTTTGATAGCAAGTAAGGCGCTTCGCTTTGCAAAATAGCAGTACCATATCGTCAGGTTGTCCCAAGCGGTGGGGAGACAGAAAACAAGTTCATCGTGGCCACTTGAAAGACATTTCTAAGACCCCCCAAGTCATAAACCAAAAAGAGATAAATTGCCACTTCCTCACAATATTACATGGAGTTCTGTCTTGATTGCCTAGAGTACTTGGTGAAACCTGTGACTGCTGCCTTCTCGGCCGAGTGATCGAGTCTTTTGAATGTTTGCCAGAAACAGTTTCTAAATTCAAGCCTTATCCATCGTCCGGCCTACTTCTTTTACACACCTACAATGTCGCCTGAACTAGAATAGTAGTAAGAATCGATAGGTGCAGTTGATATGAGTGTCAGTCGTTTGGGATATATGTTGTAGACAGCTGGAACGGTACGTGGTGAGCGGTGATGGCATTCTGATAGTCCAAAATTTGAGGGTATTGGCAAAATCAACCCGCTATTCAATTTTCGCAATTTTTATTATACCGTCAGCGGCAGACCAAGAATTGCCAGAGTCTCTGGACAAACAATTCATTCAATTTCAACCTCAGCCCAACGCCCAGAACCCACACAGCACATTATTTCCCAACGCCAAAGGCAGCCAAACTATCAACTCAACCCCCTAATCACTCCAACTCCCCAAACTTTCCTAAACCCCCTCCAACTCCGAATGTTTTGCACCCGTATGATAGCCTGCTACGAGGCTGGGCGCGATTCGCATTCGGATTGGGGGCAGATTAACTGCCGGAAGGAATCGTTGGGGGTTGGAGGTCTTTCGATGAATAAGCTGGCCGTCTGACGGGAGGAGGGGGCGGTTTTCTAGGCCGATGTTTCTGGGGTTGATGCAATCGGGCTTGTGGGTTGCGAATTGGTGAGGTGAGGCGAGGTGAGAAGGAGAGCAGGGTGGTGATAGTTGGTTTGGGTGTTTAGTTGTGCCAGAAATGATCATGATCGAGATCGTATGCTTTGGCACAAATGGTGTCCGAAGTACACCAGAAGGGAAATTGAAGAGGAAAGTATCGCTCAATGCAAGATAATTGGAAATTGTGTCCATGCTGTGTCGTAACGAAGTCAGCCAAGTCCCAAAACCATGGTGTCTCGCCAACACTTGTAACAAGTGAGGCAGTCACGATCGAACACCTCCCAAATTTCAGCGTGAAACTTTTCGCAACCTCCCAGGCTCTTTCACTGACATCACCAATATTCTGTTTCAAACCATGCACGTAAAAGATCATCCAACATTTCGTCGCTAGCAAACGTCTGAGGGCACTCAACGGCTCAGATTATTTACTAATTGACGATAAAGAACGCAATAGCGTAGCTGTTAGGACGCCCCAAACACAGCCCCGGTAGAGCGACCCACGGAACAGTTATTTGCTTCTCGCACGGCAACAATCGTGAGAAATTGGAGACATGAATGTGATCAGATAAATTCTATTTCATCCACGCCTCTTCAGATGACCATCCATAACAACACATCTCAACTATTCATACCACGACAGCAAGATTTACAAATGGCGATATGATATCCAGTATCCGGCTTCAGTTCAGGGTTCTCCCGCTAGAAGTCTGCCCGTCAGGAGATACCCGTCGAGTAAGAGGTAAACCGCAACTCTGCCTCAGCTAGAGAATAAATGGTCTAGACTCGTTCATTTCTCTACTTGCGTGGAAACTCTCCAATAATTGACAGCAACGTCTCTCTACACCTGATTTTTGAACTTAGGTTGAGATTTTGCTGATAAGTCACATGAATGTGGAGACTATAATCTTTCCTTTACACTCCTCTACATCACAACCCAAGTGGATTAGATGAAAAAAAATGATATGTTTCGAGCACCTTCGTCGGTGATAGTGTGTTATAGTCTGCTCGTTGTATGGCTCGCGAAATTCCGGCTAGGCGTTGGTGTGGTGTTAAGACGATATATGACGCTATAATTGATCTCATAGTGATGGAACTAAAAGCGGGTGATAAGCAATCCCCATCACACGCCATCAGAATATAAAGCCTCTTGTCTCCCAGGAAAATCTTCTTCTCCTCATCGATCAAATGACAATCGAACATCAAAACACCAAACCTCCAATCACCAAACAACCAAAACCAACTTCTTCGACTTCGCCAGTTTCTTGACACAACCGCCACAATGTCGACTGCTCGCCCAAGAATCACACCCCCACAACCTCAATTCTCGCATGGTTACACTCCTCTGATTAACTTCGCTGGGAAGTATGAGCACAAGAAACGAGTGGTTGTTGAACGATGCCGCAACCAAGCCAAAACACAGCCAACCCGCCTCTCCCCCTTCGACAGCAACGCAACCTACGAAGGCGAAATCAAAGAAGACGTACTTCCTCCACAAATCAGACTTCGCGGTAAGCGAGACTTCCACCCCTGAGAACCTTCAGTTCCTGAACTAACAACCACAGCCTACCACATCTTCCGAAGAGACGCCCATATAAAGATGCCATATATCGCCTCGCTCGCCCTTCTCGAACACTACCATCCACACATTGCCCAAATCTACAAAGACAGAGCTTGCAAGGAAATGAAGAAGGAATGGCTTCAATGGCGGGATTCGGAGTTGGCGAAATGCAAGGATAGGGTGCACAGAGCGGTCTTTAGAATAAATCATCCAAAGTCGAGGTGGATGGAGGATAAGACGTTCATGGAGATGATCAACAGTCGAGATCACTGATTCGTGTTTTGTGGTGCTTGAACAGCAGGGCCTTTGGAGTGTAAGGCAATTTCAAATAGAACTCAAAATATGTTGTTCACTCAAAATAATTGACAACATATGTGATAATGTGCCATGTGAGATGACTAAATTTATGATATTCCGTCAATTGTTTCGAGGAATTATCGAGATTCGAGCGCCGTTTATTTTGTCCTCTGCGAGGCGATGCGCAGGTAAACATTTAGTCAATACAAGCGCGTTTGGCATTCATAGATGATTGATTGTGACTTCTCGTGTAGACAGAGGTGTTTCCATGTTCAGATGATGACCAGAGTCTGGTTTTCGGAATATTGCCATGCTCCGGGTGAGTTTCCTTCTCCGTCGTTGACGCGGAACACGCCTACGCGCCGGAACACTGGCAGACCATCTTGTCGAATGGTGTCCGCTTTTTCCAGCAGCAGACCCCTTGGTACAGGGTTTTGCGCCTTCTTCATCTTGCACTTTGCTGCTAACAATGCGTAGAGCTTATCACCGCCTTCTCCATCAGGTATCGCCGTATCGAGTCGCGCATTCGTAAATGACTGCCCTCTATACAATGCATGCCATGTCTGCTCTCTCGACGAGGGCATCATATCAGCGGCTGTTGGACGATCAATTTCCACAGTCTTACCAACTATCTTGAGATACCCATCTTTGACAGCGCCATATGGATCCGCTCCGTCCACCACAGTTTTGGCTTCAAGAATTTGCATGAATTGCTCACAGTGTTCTGGGCCACACCATCGCCATGTCGGCCATGCGATGTGGCCCTCAACTGATGCCCATGACCAAGATGGCGCACGGTAGACATCAGGTCGTGTTGCGAGGCATTTTGTATTCCAGAACAAATCGTGCATTAAATGCATCCGCCATAGGCCAGCGAGGTACTCGGAGTTCACTCTTTTGGCGGTTTGCTTGGCTATTCCTGAGATTGCTGGTAGCTTATCTGAAGCAAAACTTAATTCGCGGTGGGAATAATGACTGCAAAGTGTTTGCCAGTGATCAAAATATGTTTGCCCTTTGAAGACTTGGCTGTTAGTATCGACAGGACGAGGTACCCGATATCGATCGTCGGTGGATTTGTCCTGCACGGTGGTAACCCAATCCGGTCGCTTCCTAGAGCGATCAGTGTCTTCAGACTTTTCTGATGTTTTGCAGTCGAAAAAGAATTTGTTCTCTCCAAACATAAGTACACGCTTTGCCAACCTTTCCTCTTGGAATGTCCAGCCTCTGGAAACCCACTTTCCATTGTGAAACTCAGCCATTTTGTCCGTAAGCCCGTGTCGACGATATCTGAGACCAAATTTCCCATTTATTCCGTTGGAAAGCTTGACAGGCACCGTGCAGCTTTTTGGCATATGGGCTCTCCGTAAAAAGCTTTCGTTGCAAGTAGCGCCATACGATGCCACCACAGTAAGATATGCATTGCTGAATATCTCCGCCATCTTACTTGACTCTATCTCCCAATCTTCTTTATCATCCTGAATGATGCAAAGACTGTCTATCCACAGGTAGCGAATATCCAGGATTCGTGCCAGTCTGATTGCATCTCGAAATGCTAGGGGCATTGAATCGAGAGCAATAAGTGAAAGTCTTGTCGACAATGTTTCGAGATTGGTGGTCAACCACCCCTCGGGAGGGCCCCAACAGTAGCTCAATGCCATGTACCGACTGTGCGCTGCTTCCACTGCACCAGTCTTGACAATGTCAGCAGATAAAATCAGCTTCACGCCATCTCCGCAATGTGGATTGTCCAATTCGAGTAGTCGTGTAGGTAAAAAAACATTAGTATTCGGTGAAAAGCAATTGTTGTGAGCAGTTTCGCAGTCTGCGATCCAAGTCTGTATCTTGGCTACGTTAGAATTCGAGAGTGTCGTGGAGGCGAGTGGACGTCGATGCAGTTTCAAAACCCTAGCAAGCTCATCATTCTCAACTCCAAATAGCTCAAAAGCAACATTGATACCAATGGGCTTTTGTCCGATCTCCACGCCAGCACTTCTTGGAGCAAGAAAAAGAGTACCTCGTAGGAGCGCAAGGTGAAGATCCCAGGTGGTCTCAGTTACTCCGTCGATCTGCCATGCGGAAGGGTCTCTGTGGTACTCAAGCTTTCTCAGTTTATATTTGAAGCATAAAGTTTTCTGACTTCCACCCTTCACGGGTCCGATAATGGATTCGAAGTGGTTATAAACACCACTATTCCGTAATTCGCGTTGCAAGCCATCAACAATCAGAATGCAACAGGGGCAACTGCCGCAGAGGTCATTTGAACCGCTCCATTTTGTTGCTTTGAGATGCACTTGAGTGTTACCAGCGGCATTCAATGTCAATTCGCAGTCGATCTGGATATCGATATGCCGTTCAAGGAGCTTCTTGTTTCTCTTCTCCGTTACAAGATTGAGAAGATCGGCTTCAGTGAGAGTAAAAGCAGCAGCACTTGGCGAACAAACAAGTGACATGGAAAAACTCTTGAGTTCAGAATCGACAAAACATGTCGCAACTATGTCCAGTTGGTTGCGATAGCGTGCTTCCCATTGTTTGGAGTCTCAAGTTGGGGTCATTGGGGGGGCCTAGTTTCCTGTGATCCTGACGGAATAAAGATACGCCGAAACCCTCCGGTCTACATACATATTATTGAGTACCTACCTTAGGTAGGTAGGTAGCCAGATAGCAAATGCATGAGAGCTTTGAGCGGGCGAACAAGAATTTCTTTCGGGTTGCTGACCAGCTGCTGCAATATGAGTTAGTATGAGATACCTCAATGAGATTTCCTTCGAATCCAAAGCTTTGTGTCATCCCAGATCAATTTATGATGAAGGTAATGGATCGCGACCTACGCCTAGTGAAGCCTTTTGGACATATCCCCCTTTGAATGAATAATACATGGCTGCCAACATTGTGCCGCCCGGTTTGAGTTGAAGATTCCCTGGGAGGCGTAACCAAATTATATGCCGTATTTTAAGCAACTGGTGGGATAGGGCTTTAAAAAGCCCAATACACAACAAGAAATTTACATTTCAGTTAGCTTTTTACTATCAGACAGCTTTGGTTTGGGCGAAAGCCTACTGCAAAGGATTCAAAAAATTGTAAGTGACAGAGTGTGTTAATGGTGCGGCGTAAGTATGGAATAGACTTCTTTCTGGCTTAAATGGCGAGTATTAGAAACCAGGTAGGCTGCTACAAGTAGAACCCAATGCTGTCCTTGGCAATCGTTCGCGATAAACGGTTAGTTTCACACAACACTTCGAATGAGCAGCTAGAAATTAGAAGTCTACTGTTGAAAAGTGTCTTGATATACTTGTGGCATCTAGTCCTACAATGCTTGAAATGCCCCTCAACGCCGATGATGCAATTGCGCCCTTATAAATGTACATAATTCTACGCTTCAAACGTTCTATAACCTTCGATCGGTTTTGTTGAGTTTCCTTGCAGTCGAGATCTACCAGCATGTTAGCTTCAATCTTCCAAACAACTTCGCGCATCCATACCTGACTTCTAGTATTCTGTCCCCTCACTGGCAAGCTCATGGCATGCCGCCGTCCCCTATAGCTACCCATATCCCTCAACCGTAAGATATCATCCTTGATCTTTCGCTTCAAATCAGTCTCGATCTTCATCGTCGATAGTTCCGCTGTCAAAGCTGCAATTGTCTTGCTAGGTATTGATCCGACTTTCGCGGTGTGGAATATGGAGTATTTCGCGAGGATTCGAGTCGAGTGTTGATTTCCAAGACCAAAGAAAGTTTCGAGGGATTTCTGCAATCGCTATTAGTTGCCGGGCATAAAGATGACTGCGTCGGAAGCTTGACAGTACCTTAATGAGGCGGTTTTCGGGGAAGTTAATCCCCAAGATGAAGACCTGGCTGGGTTAGCTGACGCCTTCGAGAGACCAAACGGGCAAGACTGAGTATCACATACCATTGTGGCGAGCGCTAATTCTCAAAGATAGTGGTTGCGCGACGAATGCGAATTGAGGTTCTCGTCGTCGGCCACAGAAAATCGACGCCATTGAAGTTCACCAGGTGCACGGGCCGGCAGTGAGCTTACACGTGATCATCCGCGCTAGTGGAATCGACACCTCTCCGAAACATTGGTCCAAGCTGTCCGTGTACGCTCCCCGCCCTTTTATACTCAAAGGAGCCACGAAACCTTTCCAGACAAACAACTTCTCGAGATTTCTCAATTGATCATACAAGATGTTTACTCTACAGAGATTGGTAGTGTCAGCTCTGCTGATACTTACTGTCACCTTTTTGTTCTTCGCCCAAACCGCCGAAGCTACCAAGGGACCAAAGATAACGCACAAGGTCTACTTCGACATCCAGCATGGCGACGAACCCATGGGAAGGATTGTGATGGGTCTTTACGGCAAAACAGTCCCAAAGACTGTTGAGAACTTCCGCGCATTGGCAACTGGGGAGAAGGGATTCGGATATGAAGGGTCCAACTTCCACCGTGTTATCCAGAACTTCATGATTCAGGGTGGTGACTTTACCAAGGGAGATGGTACTGGTGGAAAGTCCAGTATGTCTAGACCTCCGCATGAAGCGCAATCATTAATGCCCCGCAGTCTACGGCGACAAATTCCCAGATGAGAACTTCAAGCTCAAGCACTCCAAGGTTGGACTTCTCAGCATGGCCAACGCAGGACAAGATACCAATGGCTCCCAATTCTTCATCACCACTTCTACACCAGGGTATGTTTTTCACATTCCAAACTAAACGCTATTTCTAACACGTGTATAGTCATCTCAATGGCAAACACGTTGTCTTTGGTGAGGTCCTCGAGGGCTACGAGATCGTTCAGAAGATTGAGCAGGTTCCAAAACAACCTGGAGATAGGCCAACACAGGCAGTCAAGATTATCAAGAGTGGAGAGCTTGAGGTTCCACCAGAAGGTATCCATGTCGAGCTATAAAGCAGTACCCAATGCAATACGCTATCATTTGGTGGACTCACTGATTCGTCTGTCCTTGTACAGATGAAGAATACGGTAAAGCCGAATTTCAGGCTGGCCAGGGAGAAGTTGTTGATACACCAACGTCGGCTACGTCTTCTGGCATTCCTGCTGCTACCGCAGTCATTCCCGTTGTCAATTCCCCAATCACCGATGATGTTTCCACCGAAGGGTTTAGCCTTATGCAAAAGGGATTGTTCTTGGCCGTCATTTTGGGCTGCGTTGCTGGTTATATGCGGTTGAACAACAAAAAGACTCGACGTTTTGATGAGAAAAGCATGGCATGATTTATGGCAAAAGTTACTAGAGAATACAATATTAGTCATTTCTTATTCGAATGATTGTCGGTCTCATTCTGTATAACACCTTCTCTACTGTGATTGCTCATCGAGGTGAAATACATGCCACGTTTCAAGCATGTGGGATCATACAGCATATGTTCCTTTACCACATGGCTATTTGCGTGGTTGCCATTTTCGGTCATATAAATACAAGCCGAATGGAATCGTGTCTATTGATTTCGAGCCAATCCTAAAAAGGATATGAAGGCTAATATATCTCGGCTTGCGTTAATTGCCTATCTAGGTAAGTTGATTTCGATTGTTTTGCTTAATGCTTAAAGTTCGATAATGACGTCGAAGTTTCCCGCATTGACCACATCCCCAGCGCGTCAACCTCAACGCGTACTGAGTGCAACTCTTCTCTTTGAACTCACATTTCAATACACAAACCCTTCTCCAAAATATAGTTTTTGTGGTCAATTTTCAATCTGATACGCAAGATACGATGCCGAATACCGCTAGAGAACCTCTGCAAAGCAGAGTGTTAATGCCAATATTAGTGTAGTACCTCCTCCAAATTCGGGGAAGGCTCTTGCAAAACAAAACGACGTAAGACAAATACTTCAATTGATTCGAGGCACTACTGATCTCATATCTCCAGGCTACAACACCATCAGATGAAAATGACAGGAAACGTAAAGCCGACGAAATCGAGGAAGAAGAAGATAGTGACGATGAGAGTTTCATCATCACTCAAACTCCAGCTCAAGTCGTACCAAGACCGCATTCTTGAGGGACATCGCGAAGACGTATCCCGAGGAAAAGTCTATCCTAACGAAATCACTGAATGATTTCCTTAACAAGGAGGGCCCGCTCAAGGGAAATACGAGCGCGGTGTACTATGCTACGTATGTGTTCTTTGAGAAGATGCGTATCAAGAACAACAAGCCGAAGTCAAAGCATAGAGTGGAAGTCGAGAAGAGACATCCGAATGGGATTCCGACGGATCGGCCGCTGGATCGGATTCTTTGTATGGCGGGGGAGAGACCGACGATTGATCAGTATGGGGATCTACATATTCGTAAGAGATGAAGGGTTTAATTTAAGGTGATCGATTTGTTTGCTTTTGGGGGATGCGGTTACGGCGGTGGAGTTTGTAAGCGGAAGGATTTGTAAGTGATGTGTATTTTAGTTACAATGGGCGTCTCGCGACATAGGTGTTTTGAATATGGTATTATTGTACTTCGAGCTCCATTCTTTCCACTGTCTTAATTTCAAATTGATCATAACTGTCCTTTTAACAAGAGCCAGATTATCATCCCGGCCTGCCTGCCTGCCTGCCCTGCATATTACGTTATCGCCCACGAACCTACCTGCATCCAGCGGGCGCTAGAATCATTCCACCCGAGTGCTGTGACTTTTGTGAAAAAGCGAAGTAATTCCTCGCGCTTGACATCGAACACTTAATTTGACATCCCACAAGTCAGCAAGTATTCGAATTTGATGTAATAAACACTGGCAGAATAACAGTTTCAGATCCTCATACATCCAAGGAAGGAATAAGTTGCGCTCACCGCTCGTTTGTAAAAGGTTCTTTGGCGACGGCTAGCGTGGAAGCTGCGAATGTTTGGCAGGGTTGAATCATGGGAAGGTGTTGGTAAGATGTTTGTTGAAATAATGGGGGGTCTTACCTTGTCGTATCAAGAGGTTTGGTGGGAGGTGACTTGGTGTCTGATAAGAAAAACACAAAAGAAAAAAGGGCGGTGGAAATGCGAGTCGTTGAAATAGCGTTGCATGTGCTTGGTCTGGATTGGCGTGCGTGTAGTGTGTGTTTAACCCATTTTGGCAAGTTCGGGGTCGTACCATACACATCATTCTTATCTGGACCTGACTCTAAAATCCGACACAAGAAGAAAAAGAAACGATAATCGCAGGAGAAAGATTTGGAGGGTAGGAAGGTGGAGAAGGAGATCAAGGGATCTAGATCTCTGATATAGACTGGAGATATCGGAAGACTCGGTCTAGTGCCATGAATGTAATGCTTTGCATCATCTTTGTAATTGATGTGTCACGCTAAGTCATTTGTACGATCTGTTTATTTTAGGGGCTTAGCTACGGTGAAGGGTTTGTAAGCTGGTGGAAGAATTTGTGAATTATTTGTGGTTTGGTTATAAGAGACGTCTCGCGACATGCGTTTTTGGCATACAGTGTTACTGTCATTTTACCCCTTTATTCTATCACCGCTCTTCTTATGAGAAGAACCATTTTAAATTGTGCTGATATGGACAGCTTTATCTCAATCCGTCTTGGTATTCTCATCTTCGATACTATTCGACTTTCAACAAGACTAATATATTTCAAACCTTATAGTCTCAAAACGATACCGAGTTCCCGTATTAGACAGCGAGGTCTATTCTGTTGGTACCCAAGAATATAATAAACGTTTCTCACCATTTCCACATCTCTTTGCATGAATGCTAGGCATGAAGCCCTTTTCCCTTTTTCCCTTCTTAAATAATGCAAACCTAGAGAAAAGATTATCGTGTAAGGTAACGAATAAAACATCGGCGCGCTTTGATTCTTCTTTTCACTTCTATACAACAATTAAAAAGTTTGTGATAAGACGTTGCGCGGCGGAGGATAGGTCAACCCAAATTCCTGATCAGCACTGGGTTGAATATAAACTGGATGCCCACAAAGAGAACAGCTGGGAAGCTGTGGCACGAGTACTACGTCAATGGCGGTTACATTTGAGTGTGTATACCGGTGTACCAACTTTTTTGCTACACGAAAAAGCGACATCGCCGACATATTACCCACTTGAGATTGGTCTGGTGAGAGAATGTTGTGTATGATTCAATTGTACAAGCTGTGTCGCAAATCGGGGTGAATATGTTTTCGGTGACACCGTGGATCTTCACTATTGCATATATGAAAGAGCGATTTATTCAAATAGAACCGTGAAGGGCAAGAACTTCGATTTAATGGCCCATGTAGAAAATTGCCTTGGATTGATTATAGCTAACGCTGCTGTCAAGGGGTATTACTAGAAACAGTTGAAGGGGTAGGGGTAGAGACAACAGATTTAACACTTGGTGACCTATGAGATGCTGTCCTAGAGAAGTATTGTGTTTTACGATTTACCTCTTCCGAGGTTTGTTTAGCGAGGACTGAAGTATTATAAGGAGCTCTATTTATTTAGAACTGGCCTCGAGAAAAAGTAAGGTGTCGACATTGGCGTAGGAAGCTTCCTGGATATCGTCTAGTTTTTCGTGGTTGATCACCTCATAAACAAATCTCTAGGGCTAGAGAGATGAAGTGTCAAGCTCACTAGTTACACAGTTCTCATGATCTTTATCAAGTTGCCATGTAAAGAAAGAGAAAACAAACATCTTAAACCAAGTTCGAAACCAGTAGCCTATACAACCCAGAATACACGTAAACTCCATCATACAATCTAGACTCTAGCACTATCCTAAACTCAGCAATTACTCGGACCGGCTGTATCGATTGTTCGTCGCGCCCAAAGACAATCAAGAAGCGCAGAGCGTGACTTTTAATTAGTGAGAAAGCTTATTTTGTAGAGACAGATACTTTTTCGAAGAGAAACTGTTGCTCGAGGAATTATCAAAAGGTGGTGTGATTTTGCTGCCGAAAACCAACTCACTACCGATTTTCGCCGCATCAAAAACCATACATACCCTACATCACGACCTCGATCAACTCGATTATGATTTTTTTCTGGCAGGTCGATGGCTCAGATCTTAATTTTCTCTGTATAGGTTTATGTTTTCGATGCTTCACCTTATGTACATACTGTGCAGCTTGCCGTAGGACGAGCTACTGACTATTAAGGAATGAGTAAAAATCCCAGATTTTCTCTGTTGGTGTTCGTGTTTTCCTATACTGTTTGGGGACTCTGTGGTAGGGAACAAAAAGAGTGTTAGCTATGTAAGAGAGAATTGCACGAAATTCTGAACATCTGCTGCAAAGTTGATTAAATCGCATTGTTTTAATTAATACACTTTATATTATTTTCGCAGCCAAACACTAATGTAATTAACTATTGAATTTAATATAGACTAGTAGCATCTATCCCCGGATCAGTGTTACAACATAAAAAGGAGCCGTGTGATTTCTCTGCTGGCTTTTGATCACACTGCGTCCGCAAATCATCATTTCATTAAATTTCTTCAGCATATATCTCTTGAGTAGAAACTATATATAATCATCCCCTCAGTCGTCATCTTCCAGATACTATGACAACAAAGTCTGGAGATGGGGCTCAGGGAGGCACTCGTGGTACCTGGCTCTTTATTGAACGACAAATCACAGTTGCTACGCGATACCTAACTGCCGTCCAAGATGTCATCACCGTACTACTTGTATTGTTTGTCTTTGAAAATTTCAGACAAGTGTGTCCTCGCTGCTGAAACCTAAGCCACCAACGAATGTCCTAATACTCCATTGCCCTATATTCTGCGCTTTGGGCGTGTCCGATTAACATAGCCAAGAAGAATACTGGCAGCATTTTTGGCCTAGATCGATACTTTCCAGCATAAGTGCTTCCGTTATAGACGCTACAAATTACGCTGCCGATGCCACGTTCCTGAGACGCGTCCATGTGGATTTGCAACTGTTTTGAGGGGTCTAAATGTTCTGAACTTTACCTTAAACGATTGGTAAACTGATTTCTATAGATCAAGATAAATAAGGTTTTAATGCTTAAGAAATTCCAGTATTTCGAGGTGTGTTACACTTGTACTTGGGAGATATAGAAGCTTTTCAGGAAGACAATTTTTCTCATTTCTTAGATCTAAAATCTACTTTTTTGATTAATTTTCTGATTAATATTCTATCCCTAACGAAAGCATTTCAATAGACCTTTGAGTGTTTTTCGACCGCAATATTGAGATCTTACTAGATGTTATTACTCCCAATATAGAACTTACGTTATTCTCTATATTTGCTTCATTTATACTATTTGAATTGAGAATGTCCTCCTGAAAAGACTTAATTCTAAACGCCGATTTCTCACCTATTATTTCAGAAAAGTAACTATACACCGAAAGTCTTTTAGAGTAGAGCTGCTTCATGTTCGGAAACCCCACAAAATATCTTTTTCACCTATTGTTCTAACTATTCTTCCTCTTTAAGTCCGCTTTCTGTAAAGCTCCGTCCAATCCCTAATTTGATATTAAACCATTTATACCGGCAACAACCTCAGAATATAAGAAGAAAGCGTCCGCTTTAGACGACCTTTTATTAAATAAATTGAACATGTCGGTATACGGACTAATAGGAACGGTTCCGTAGAACAATCAATGTACGTAAAGACAGCTGGGAAATGAAAGCCATCGGTTGAAATCACGAGAGTTTGAGAGATGATTTCTGTTTCAAACATTAATCTTTGAAAAAGTTCCCTCAGAAGTCTATTTACTCTAGCTGCCGAAAATTTCATCACTACTGATTTTCTCCTAATTAAGCATAAGAGGTCATTCTTTTTCTAGCTACTCCTCATTAAGACAGTAAACATTAGCTAGTCTAATGCTGGAATAGCCGTACGCGAAGAGTGTGTCTCTTATCTTAGGGGAGAAAGGCAACAACCTCTTCATAAGTCGTATATTTAGACCCTTCTATCTCTCCTAATAAACACTAATATCACTTAGACTTACTTTAGACTAAACAATAACATAAAACAATTCTTCCTATCTCTATAGCTTATCGTGAAATAAACTTGTTTACGATAGATGTTGTTAGAATAGTTGAACCGGGGCAGATTTCTTCAAAGCGAGTGAAATAAGTGAGTTGATTCTCAGGATCGCTAATTGGGAACTTGACTAGAAGTTACCTAAATTGCGTTAGGTTTTGAGATATCCACATATGTTTGGATTTACTGATGTGAATTCAGTATAGTTAAGAGAGCTTTACTGCCGAAAATTCAATTACTGCCGATTTCGATAGTTGGATTAACACTTTTCTTTCAATGCTCCAGTACTCTGATTATAACATGTAAACATCGCAGGATTCCTGGAGGATCTATTACTGAATCTCTTCGGACCGTATATGCCCGCCGTGCGTGGGCGGAAGTGTGTTAAGTCTAAAAATTCTGTCTGCTTTCTCACTCTTTTAATGCGATAAGCAAGATAACTTGCTTGTTTATAACTATCTTTCTAGAAAAGCAGAGCGTTAAACACTGTAGCTTTTGTGATAGATAATTAATTAATTAATGCTAGTCCCTCGGTTTATGCGCTTAATTTGTTAATATACAAGGCCTACCTGACTATTCTACGGCGGATGTCCATATAACTAAACTGACGTCTAGTCTCGTGTCTTCGCTTACTCGGCTACTCTAAGTTTTTAGAGTAATCTTCTATTATTTTCTCTAACTCTCTCTAGTTATTATTATTTATATATAATCTAATTTATAACTATTATTTATATAATTAGGTAAGGTAAAAGAGATGCTTTTATAGTGTAAATTCGCTTTTCAATAAAGTAAAGTCGCTATTTAAGATAGTAGAAGACTAAAGTTTAGTTATATCTTAAAAATCAAGCCTCTTTATAATCCTTACTTATCCGATAATTACTCTTCAATCACTCTTCTATAACTCCTCCTACTCTCTTGTAAATTCTAGATTACAACTTCGCTTAATCTCTTCTTCTCTCCAACCTATTAAACACTATTTTTCAAGAACTCTCAAGTATAGATAGGGGATTGTGGGTTGGCTTTGTCTTTCAAAACGGAATTCTATTCTATTTCTTCTTGATTTCTATATTCTGTAGAACAATCGGTATAGGCAATGTAAGTGATGTAAAGTTTTTGAATTAATAAAGGGATTTGCTGCCGAAACCAGGCTCACTACCGATTCCGAATCTCTCGCCGAATCTTACTAAAACAAAACCCCGGATCGGCAACATTTCGCTCTGACTAAACAACAAAACTATTCTTCATTCCTACCCCAAGAACTCCCTCCTCACATTAGAGCAATCTTGACGTTCCATAATATCCCGCCCTAACACAAGTATATTCAGCGTTTTATATAAAACGTTATTCTTCTTTAATAAAGGAGAAGATTTTTCTTTTCCAGACACTCGTTTTAAATACTTCATAAGTCGGAAAAAATCGAATCCCCTAACATTTAATAGAAAATTATCTAATAATCCGTTAAATGATTTAAGATAGAAGGCGATCGAATCTAATCATCTACTCCTACGATCCTGCTTAATAAAACCCGTTTCACCTTATCTACTCCTCCACTGTCCCCATAAATCAGGCTACAGAAGCATCACCTCACCTATTTCTGTCCCTCTCTCAACGTGGAAATTCTAGAAGTTCAATGGCTACATTGAAGCTAGACGTTTGATTCTCTACCCCTAATCTCTCACATTTCTTCTCGCACCTCTCTTCAAACATTTTTTAGATAGACACAAACCCGGACCATTTCGTAAACTTTAAGAACTCTCACAAAACAGGAGTTTTCGTCGCCGAAAATAAAATACACTACCGATTTCCCTTATACTCTTCCACCTACACCCTTACTTCATTCACCACAATAACTTCGTACAGCCACTACTATACTATCCCTCACTATTGCTATAGTACAAAAAAGTTGTACATAACAGAAACATATAAAAACATCCTTACACGAAGCCCAATATGCGGGTTTATTGTAACGTTATATGAGTGACGACATTAATGTAACGCGACTAGACTATTTAAAATTCTCCTTCTTTACTCTTAAATTGTATACTGTTGATTTTCCAAAAAGAGTTTTAAATGCTTAATGGTTCTAGTATACTTCTGTGTTCTACATATTTTCTATAAAAATTTGAAATGTATCTTCTATCATTTTCTCTAATTTAAACTCAACTAACCCTCCCTATTTCTTCCCAAAAGCCCGCATTACCCATTTAATTCCTCCCCGTTCCCTTCCCAGATTTCCCATAACATCTTACATAAATACCCTTTCTACCCCGTCTTACTATTCCGACAACTAGCTCCCATTTCGACGACTTCTTTTTATCCGGGTGGGGTTAAAGTGTGCTTGGGATATACTAGGGGAGTTGAGCGAAGGTTGTTGGATTTCTTGGGTCTTGTGGATCTCATGGGAAAAGGGATGTGAGTTATAATCTATTTTTTAAATTGTGACAAGAATGTGACGAAAGTTGTCACCGAAACCAACCCCACCACCGATTTCCACCCTCCCATTCACTAAAAAGCAATCTTTTCTAACAACCCCCCATTTCGCTAGGGTAAATGTATTTTCACACTAGCATCCCGATTCCCGTAGAGAAAAAAAAACCAATGATGTAAGTTACAACTTCCAAGAACCTTATCCCAAACAGAATTCTGGTAATACCATGCGACGTTGACAATTGATAATGCATCGCGGAGGAAGAACTGGCTTTAACTACCTTCTTCCTCTTCTTCACTGAGCAAACAGGAAAGTTAAATTTAAAAGCAAACATCCAAACCCCTAACAAAAAAGTATAACTCGAACAAGCCAAGATCCCAAAAGTAAAAATCATACCTTTTAATTAGTACTTTATAAAACGAACGTGTTTTAAATCTATCAATTAATCTCCTTTACTAAGAAACTATACTTAAACCCCCACTACTCTATCCTTCTGTCTCCAAAGCACAGATCCGAAAGCTTTCCAAGTATTCCTGGATCGGAGAAATAGGCCGTAAGTTTAACCTGTTACTACCCACTTTTCCACCGTCTAAATCTCATTTTTAGAGAACAATGCCTTTTTAAGTCTTTTTTATTCGTTTTTAATCTTTCAAGTAAGACATTTATCACCGAAACTATACTTACCACTGAAATCCTTCCTACCATTTTACTTCTATCCCTAAAACAAACCCCCTTAACCGGACTATCATCCCTATCCACCCCCTGTCTAACCTTTCTCAACTATGCCTCTTCCTCTTCCACGAATCCACCGGTAAATTCCCGACCTCCAACCCCAACTTTTAGCTCATCAGCTTTACCAAACAGCCTATCTAAAGACTCGTCCCCCTCCCCATCATCATCTTCACTTCCCTCTTCTGTTTTCTGATTCTGGCTCATTATTTAACCTTTCGCTTTTTTTGGTCTCTTTACACATTACATCTACTTCACGGTGTAGTCAGTAAATTACTAGAGACTATAGACAACATTATAGAATGATCGATAAGAAGTCACAAGAAAAAAAGAAGGTTACTGCAAACAACATCCTCCACAAAGCCCAGCACCCGGGTCAAAAACCTTCCATTTGCGAGTGGTTGCAGATACCCAAATGAAATTACTCGGGTATTTAACCTCCCTCTCCCTCGCTCTCTGGAATAACTAGAAGTCCAAGTCGGGACGAAGGATAGAGGAAGTAGTAAACAGAGCTGGCGGGGAGTTCAAATTACCAATGTCGATATAATCTATATAAATTAATCCCCATAAACCCTCAACTTTCAATTCAAACATATTTTTCCTACGTCAAGTTTAGTCGTGATGGTGAGTAGTAGTGATGATAATAAGCAGAACCTATCGAAACTCTAGAGTAGATAGTATGTATAGAAGCGAAGTGAGGAATACACAATATACCTACACGACCTTTCCAGTACACTAAAACATCGAAGCGCAAAACCCCTTTATCGGAAGTTCATCCACTCCCAGTATTCTGAGTTCTACATAATAAACCTTATCCCGTACCATCTACCCCTCTTATCTCCCTGGAATCCCATTCTTAAATACCCTCCCTCCCACTCCCCTCTTTCTCCTTCATTAAGAAAGCTGTAGCAGAAAACCTGCGTATTGAGAGAGGGGTTTGTGGGTTTACTCTATTTCAGCAAACCTATTATAATCTCCCTCCCTTTTTCCAGACTTCTATATCTCATCGCCAGGCGCACCATATAATTCCCACCCCCCATTCCAAAAAAAACCCCCAAAGATAGTTCTCACCGAAACCCAACCTCACCAACGAATCCCCTCCCCCATTTCATCACTAACCAAATAAACATCAACGTCCCACAGCCATTGCCCCCATTACCATCCCCCATCCCTTCCCATCGCCCTACGAGCCTAAGCAACTCACACATCCCAAGAAACGTGCCTCAACACAAACTCTCGGTCCCCCCGTATCATGTGAATGGTATTGACCATATCTCTCATTTAATTATGTGCGAGTAGTATTTAACCTCCACTTCCCCTCTCACTAGATGATCAAAGAAGGATTCGGACGAGGAAAAAGGAAGGAATAAAACGAGTGGAGCTACGGTTCGCTGAATCTTTGAAGTTTGATGGATGTGATTTCCCACATATACCATTCTTTGGCGGAGATTAGTAGTCATAGGGTAGATTTCCTTTCTAACACAGATTTTGTGGGCGATTAGAGAGGAACGTTGGAAGATGGACGATACCAGAACAATCGCGAACTGAAAACCGGGTGTGAGCGATTTGATTTATTGAATACCGCAGGAGACACAAGTCACAGGGAGTTTAGAGCTTGTTAACACTCACTCATCAGCACCAGTGCTTCCAGAAGGCTCTTGGTTTCATCTGATATTCGCGCACACTCATCCCAAGGTTGTCATTCCCTAATTTCCATCATGCCACATCACTTATAACCGTCACTCAACATCCCTCACAACCTCAACGTCTAATCCTCCTCACTCATCTCCTCATCACTACCACTTCCCCCATCATCACTCCCCTCCTCATCATCATCCCCCTCATCTTCCCCCTCCTCTCCCTCAAGACCATAACTCTCCTTAAACGCCGAAAGAGGCTTGACCTGAGTCTTGAACCCAAGTTCCGTGAATCCCTTGACCATGTTCTAAAACACGTCGTTAGCCAAAGACTTAAAAACACTTTCACACACACATAAAAAAAGAAGGGAATACAAAAGGAAAAGTAAATTCACCTCCTTCATAATAGGCGCAACAGTAGCAACCAAATTCGCCGACCCCGCTTTGAAAAGCGGCAGCAGAATCTCCCTCATCGCCCCTTTAATCTCCTCAACCTTCACCTCCCTGACCCTCTTCAACATCCTCGTATCATACTCATCATCCACGCCCTTCACAACGCCATTAACGAAATGAAACTGTCCCGCCCGTGACATCGTAGCCTGTTCATCCGCCAGATTACAAACAATCTGACTGACCGCGCCCTCAAGAGCATGGTCTTCGAATTTCGCGGTTCCGTCAATGTAGGATTCGAGGATCTTCTTGCCGGCGATGAACGCACGATGCACGTCCGGAGAGCGGTAGATGCTGAAAGATACGTGGCCGGCGTCGGTGTCTTTGCGGAAGTTGGCGCCGTAGGCGAGACCGGTGCCACGGACGGCGGTCCAGACGGGACCTTCGACGGAGTCGAGGAAGGAGATGGCGACCATAAGGGCGGGCAGACGGGGGTCGTTGTAATCGTCGGGTCCTTTTGCGGAGGAGATGAGGAATGAAGAGTCGATTGTTGGCATTGGGACGATTACTGCACCGTAATTACCTGGGTTCTTTCCGTCGGGGCTGAGACGGTCTTTGCCTTTTACTAGGGGGAGGAGTTCTTTGGTTGTGTCAAGACCAGCGATGAGGGGCTTCCATGCTTGAACTGGGTTTGGGAGTTTTTCGATGTCGGCAATGACCAGAGTACGCATGCTCTCAAACGTGAAGAGAGATTTTCGGAGTGCTTCAAGCCAGCCAATAACCGTGGCAGGTTCGTTTGCCAGAAGATTCTTGAGTCTTTTCATGTATACGGCTTTAACGAGAGTTCCGCGAGCCACGATGTTCGAGTCCTTGTCACCATGAATCATCGAATCAACCGCATACATCATGCTATTTCCGCTCCGCTTCTCTTCTGGGATATCAGCAAGAATCTTCGCGATACCAGCTTTGAGTCTCGTCTCGTCAAACAGACTATCGAACATCATTGTACGGATCCACTCGATAGCGGCGGCATATTTCTCGGGTTCAACTTGGAATTGGATTGCGAGACCTTCTGCATCTCCAATGCGACCACCACCATTCATGGAATAGCTGACGGTGTCTTGCTCCAACTGCGTAACTACGGTCTCGAAGTCGATCTTCTTTCCATCTTTCATGATTGGGGTATTGAAGAAATTGTCAAGAAACAGCGGTAGAAGTGGCCGATGCTCTGTGGCAACCTGTGAAGTTCCTAGGAGTACGATGATGTTAACAAAGTTGCTAGGTACGTGCTCGAACTGAAGAAACAATGGGACATCTGAGGCCTGCTTGTCGACTACCTGCTGAATTCTGTTGGATGGGGCTCCCAATTTCTTTGCCTGTCCAGATCTTGCGGTGATGGACTCAATGAAATGAATAGATTCTACCCCAGGAACAGGCCATTTCTGCAAGAGCGAGTTAGGAATCTCTACTTCATTCTTCGCTATAGCATCCTTGAGCTTCTCGGCCAACTTCGCGAGGCCTTCAGGCCCAAGCTCTTTTCGTCGTGCAGCAAGACGCGCCTCTTCATCGGCCTTGATCTTTTCGGACATGCTTTTGGATGGTGTGCCAAGTAGAGAGATGTGAGGAGCATCCGTGATCCATTTTCTCATAAATTCCCTCCATTTCTCATCTGACCATTTCTCCAACGAATCGAATTCGCTTAGAGTTCCCATGTCCTTGAGTGTAGAGCCATCCCTCTTGCCGAACAGAAAGTCATTGATAATGCCATCGGCGTAGAAACTGCTGGAACTTTCAGCCTGAGATTTGATTCGTCGCTTTTCTCTACCAATGCAGTCCGACATATATTTCATATCTAAAGGCTTGGAGTTGACTTCGCGTAGGATCTCAAAAAGACGCTGCTCAACATGTGCCAGCTTGTCAGTTGCAACACCGGATGGCTGGATCCAGATTACTGAATTCGGCCTGGCGTCCCAATTCTGATAGATAGCGCTTGCAAGCTCTTCTTTCTCGACCATGATGTTCTCCAGGACAGAGACGGACGAGCCGGCTAGATAGGTGAGCAGCACAGTAAGAGCAGCTGTTTCAATAGCGGAATTACAGTCAGGACCAAACATTGCAATGAGAATGTCTCCCATAGATTCATCCTCTTCAGGAAACTCTATAGTTTCAACAATAGTCTTTGCGATAGCAGGAGGTTGTGCAGACTCGACCCAGGGTCTATAAACATTAGCAGATTCCGGTCGATGAAGGAAATCGAGCTTACCGCTTGAATGGTGCACTTGGTGGTGGGATGTCGTTAATGATAGTGTCCTCGAAATCATCTAAGATTTGAAGTAGGTTTTCCTCGTCCACCTCACCCACGAGGACCAGACACAAATTCTTCGGCTGATACATTTCTTTGTGAAACTCTCGGATTCGATCCGCAGTCAACACCCTCAGATTGGGCATCAATCCACCAGTCTCATAACGGAAACCAACATTTTCCGGATACAGCAGTCGTCTAGCTCTAATATCCATGATTTCTCCACCTGTATTTTGAACGCCTTGCATCTCTGAATAAACCACACCTGCATCGTTACCTTCTCCATCAATATGATGAACCTCGGTATAACACCCGGCATCAGTCAAAGTTGGTAGAATGACATGCTCTAAATATACGGGTAATATCTGTGCGAAACCTTCCCATCCTGCGGTATCTAATGTGTAAGCTGTATGATCTGTTGCCGTCCATGCGTTTGTGTTGGAATAGGCACGTGATGCTAACTTGTCAAGCAATCCTTTGTATTGATAGCTTTTGGAACCCATAAAAACAAGATGCTCTAGAGTGTGCGGAGATCCGGAGTCATCGAAGATCTCGGTAGCCAATGCAAAATAGCCTTGGACTTTGGGTCCTTTCTGGTCTGCTACCACCACATGCATGCCTGTTCTCTCAGAAACATATTGAGAGATAGAGACGGGGGCGTAGTCCGTCTTGAACTTTTGTATTGTTCGAAAATGGCTTTTTCTTGTCTGACTTGGCATGTTGAAAAGTTTACCCCAAAGGTTAGTCCGGAAGGGATCTCGAAAAATACTCCTGGAGATTAATTAGCTTTGGGCTTCAAGATGTTACATGAAACTCGGGTTTCTGAAATGTAATGAATGTAATGTATACACAGAAGGTTTTGAGAAGGTTAAAGGCAACAAAGAGAGACAAATCTAACAACAAAGTTGCGATGTGGCGAAGAATTCTTGATTGCTCTTGGATATTACGCAAGAGAACATGTCATACCATTTATATTCCCCAGACTGGTAAACAATTATTGCAACGACTGCCGCAAGGATACTAGGTAGCAGAACACGACTTGATATGATTGCCATTTGGTGAGGACTAATCAAAGTAGTGCAACTCCCAACTGGATATCAGATACGAATGAGGTGCAAACAGATGGAAATATTGTTGCACAAAATATATTCAAACGCAGCAGAAAACACGTACTTGGGCTTGGCTGATCATGGACCCATACCAATAAACTTACCTAAAATTCGAAAGCAACGCAACCCTCAGCCTCGTAGAATGCACCGTGACTCCGGACCGAAGAATAAGCAGCTCCTTGTCAGCTTTATGGCAGGCCAAAAATCGATAGAAGTCTCTTGAATTGGCAGACAGCTGGTAGTGAGAGTGTGGGAGGTGTAGAGTGAGAATTTGAAAAGAGTTGTCAGTTGTTTGAGGGCAATGAAGAAAGGTCAAACAGTGAAAAGAAGGATGTTGGAGTGTTGACGAGCATCGAACAGCCAGCCCTATCCAAAAATCGCGCCCCGCCTTGGTGGGGTGGAAGCTTTCTGATTGGTTGGTGATGCTGGCCTCAGACTCGGACCGCGACTGGCTGTCAGTTGAGGACCGGCCCGCTGCCGGAGGGAAAGCGCGACCTGACCAAGAACCAAGAATTATGTTTGTAGGAGGAGAGACCACGACTCCCTGTGCATCTCTTCCTCTGATTGTTTATACGCGAATTGTTCTTTTTATGATTGCTTGTCATGAACTTAGTTTCTTACGAACATAGTCCGTAGTGCGCACCCCACCAAAGAGACAGATATACAAGGTCAACCTCCATCATGACATCTACCGCAGATGAAGCTCGCCTTGGGGACACCTTGATTCAATTCTCGGTCGATGGTAGATTTCCGGAAGAAGAGGCGACGTCTGCAGCTTATGTAGAAAGTTCTGCCTTTCCTGTGGCATTGAAAGCACTTGCAGAGGCGCAAACAGATTTGGAGGTAACTGCTGTCTCAAGAACAAGCAGGACATGTTTGTGCTGATACCTCCGTAGACAGAGATACGCAAGATCAGTCGAGAGAGCGCTCCTGATGTAGATACATGGATCGCACACGCTCAGACAATCCAGGATGATATCGAATCCTCGAGGCGACTCGCCAGTGGGATTGTGAAGCAAGCAGAGGCAGACAAGGAACGACTGGCGAATGTGTCGGATAAGGAGCATCATGTTGCGTTTCTGGAGGCAGAATTGGCGTTCAGTGAGCATTTGGCACATTCGTTGAAGGTTCTACAATGGATGGACGCAACACTGGACCAGGTTGAGCAGCTGGCGGGGGAGAGTAACCTTCTTGAGGCTCTTCAGATGTTGGAAGGTACGATTACGGCCCACAATCGCTATTCAATGCTTGCCCTGAGATACCATATTCTAATTCACCTAGATGTACGCCGACGTATCTCGACTGCTGCTCCCGACGAAACCACACGCGCGATGAGGATTATAGATGATAGATGTTCTGAGCTGCGGAAGTATATACACGAACAGCTTCATGAGGCTTGGGCTGCCTTGATCGATTTTGACTTTGATGCCAACGCTCTCACCATTCATAAAAAATTGCCAGGTGAGTTTGTTGTGATGACTTGAAACCTACGGGGCTAAGATATAATTAGCTGGGAGAATAGACCTGGAACAAGCGATTCTTGCGCTAGACTCTTTCAAAGAGGTAGATGCAGTAGCTATCAACTTTTGGAAGGAGCTGGACCAGATAATCATCAAACCACGAACCATTCTCCAATCTGGCGTACAGCCAGGTGTGGCTATAGATGGGGTACGCTTCTTCATCCTGAACGCAGGGCAATGCTAACAAAATATCCAGAATACAATCAAGTCAACAGAAGGATCAGCAGACCATACAATTAAGTCGCTCTTTGCTGATTTGACTGGAATCATTCGATTCCTGTTCGAAAAGTTGCCACGAGACTTCATTAGCCACGTTTCAGATGCCATGATGCCAATCTTATCTACTCGTGTCAAGGAGAATTGGTTGGACAATGCCGTACCTACCTCTCTCGAAGATCTTCGAGGGTACCAAGTTGCTTTGGTTCAAGTAGCAGAATTTGCCAGTGAGCTTGACAAAATGCACTGGCCCGATACAGCCAGCTTTCATGACTGGGTCAGCGGAGTACCAAAAATATGGTTAGCTAAACGGCGGGAGACTTCTCTGGATTGGATTCGACATCAACTCTCATTAGGTAAGCTCTCTCCTGCTTTCACTGTTTCAATGCCTTCATTTGTGTACTAGACTACGTCATGACATGTTTCTAATGTATGCTCTGTTGTTATTTTCTTCTGGCTAATAATATGTTCAGGCGTCGGTACCCCTAAAGTCGCCGTGAAAGTTGAAAAGCGCATGGTGGCGCAGGAAGAGACATCTCATCTCGCAGCCACCGAGAAAGACACAGCGGAAGATGGCTGGGATGCTGCTTGGGATAGCGGGGACGATAATGATAAGCCGGACCCTGCTCCCACAATGAGAAGGCATCGTAGTTCTCTTGAGGAAGAAAGGACGACAGTACAAAGTTCTTTACCAATACCTGAAGATGTCATTGAGGATGATGCAAACGATGGAGCGGATGCATGGGGTTGGGGTGATGAAGATAATGATGGGGATGGAGAAAGACCAGCGACACCAAATCCAGAACCATCACCTGATATCACGCCGGAGCCCAGTGAAGTCGTGAGCGATCTTCGAGAGATGACCATCGCCGAAAAATACTATACCTCTTCGATGCCGCAACATGTTTTGAGTACTGTTGTCACCATATACGAAGACGCTGCTTCATTGACGCAAGAAAAGTAAGTTTCCGATCATGTTCACCGATAATTCCCAATTCTAACCACCTAAGGAACTCGAAACTTCCAATCACTCCAGCTGCGCCTGGTCTTTTCAACCTACCTACATCCGTACTAGCCATGTATCGCGCTATTTCCCCAGCTTACTATAGCCAGGACCCGAATGGTAATCTGTAAGTGTGTCAGTCATTGATGTGATCAAGCTAACCTAAACCGATAGTTTCCTCTACAATGATGCAATGTGGCTATCGGAACAACTGAACAACTACCAAGAAGAGTGGAAACAGCGAAAAGATCTTTCCGATAGAAGTTATGGGAAAGTCAGATTAGATCAAGAGACCAAGACTCTGGAAAGTTTTGGCAAACGTGCTTATACGAATGAGCTTGTCAGCCAGAGAACAACGCTGAAAAACTTCCTTGGTGGTATGATTTGTTTATCACTTACTTCATATATAGCTTGTTGACCTTTCCCAGACACTCAAAACTTCTTCCAACAAGACCCAATCACAATCGAAGCGGATACCAAAAATGTAATCTCATACATCCGAGACAAATGCAAAGACTGGACCAAACTCCTCACCTGGTCTACCCTGGCTTCAGCCATCGGCTCCCTCGTCAATAGCGTCGCCTCCAAACTCATCACCGACATCTTCGAACTCACCACCATCGGCGTCGACGACGCCGAGCGCATCGCCACGATCCTCACCCAAGTCGAAGGTCTCTCGGACCTCTTCCTCAAACCGCAGAATGTCTCTCAGCCTGAACCCATCTCCCTAGCTCCACATTTCGTCCCGCTCTGGTTCAGACTTAATTTCCTGAATCAGGTGCTCCAGAGTAATCTTAATGATATCAGGTTTCTATGGAATGAAAGTGATCTCTCGTTGTACTTCTCGCCTGAGGAGGTTGTGGAGTTGATAAGGTTGAGTTTTGAGAATAATAGTAATGTCCGCGGGGTCGTGAGGGAGATTGAGAGGGGTGGGAGGGGGAAGGGGAGGGAGTAGGTGGTGATGATGAGGTGGGGTTAGTTAGGGGTGAATGAGATGAGGATGAAAGATGAGACCAGGGGATAGGAGATGAGAGGGGATGATGTGATAGACGAAGAAGGGGCGGTGTACATACCGTTGATTATTGTGTCGATCCAGAGATACCAAACTAAACTAAGCTGCTGAAAACAAAGTATTGTAACTACAACCCTTGCAAACTACTGATCTCACCGATCCCACATGCTTTTTACCTTCCCCTGCCTGTTCTTAGTCTCAGTAGGTTGGTAGCAATAGTAATATGATCCATGACCGAACGAACCACGGCTCCGCGTGGGAATCTGTCATGCGGTCGGTGTAGGTAAGGTCGTGCTAGAAACTGATGTATTAGAAAACCTGTTCAAAGTGTAGGAAAACGCCACGGATATGTGGTCTTATCATATAATGTTGATAGATAAGGGGAAGGTAGTCGAAACGATGGGGGTTTCTCATTACGCGAAAATAACTGTAAGTCGGGCTGCGTCGGGGTGGTGATGTAGAGAGTGGATGAAATTTTCATTAGTATGTATGTATTTATGGGATTCTACGGAATGGCTAGATGGTGGGATGGATTGATGGGGAGAGGGTTGTAAGGAAGGAAGGAGGATTGGGGATGGTGGGGGGGGTAAGTCGCTGGTGGAGTAGGTCCTTGCAGGGTATAGTGGTTGTGGGGTAGGGAGGGTGTCTTAGGGCACGAAAAGCTTGATTTAGGATCGTGGAAGTGCGGCGTAGTAGAGTGGGTTTTTTATACAAAATTATTCTGTTATGAAATTATCCCGGGGGTTTTGTACGAAAGGAAGGGTTACGAATATGATAGAGCGACCGCACGTCCGCTGAGAAAGGGTTAGTGTGGATTGATGATTGGGACGAGGGGAGGGTGGTTGACAAGTTCGTCGCACGAGGAAGTAGGCTGCATCTGAGTCGACACTACGGGGGTTAGGTAGGTTTTGTAGTTTGAACGGGAAGTTTGTTTGTGGTACTTGTTGGAGGTTATCTAGTAATAGGTACGTATGACACCGCTAGCTAGGCTTCCTGACCCGTGGATACGGATGAAGTAAGTTCGCGAGTGGGGTTTGCCGTACGAGTTGAGAATTTGGATTTGGGGGTTGAGAGTTGGGTTGGGAGTTGGGAGTTGAGTTGAGTTACATTAAGTTGAGTTACATTAAGTTGAGTTACATTAAGTTGAGTTACATTAAGTTGAGTTACATTAAGTTGAGTTACATTAAGTTGAGTTACATTAAATTGAGTTACATTAAGTTAAGTTAAGCGGCGGCCTTAAACTTCAACTTAAGCCATTAAGATGGGATTTCAACAAATCGTTGTGGTGTGGATGTAGGTTTTAGATTGTTTAATCTGGTTGGGAGGGATAGGGAGGTGGTACCGTGGTAGGACATGTTTTGTGTTTAGGGGGAACTACTAGGTGTCCTGGAATAACATTGTTGTAGGAAGACTGGCGAGGTTGTTGGATTTTTTGAGATGAGATGGGATTTGGTTCTTTTACCATCAGGCGTGTGGTTTTTTGAGTGTTTGGGGATGGAGGTCTGGTGGGTTAGTTAGAGGTGTTAAGGGAGTGGGATTGAGAGTTGAATTGAGGGACTTTTGAGCTAGATGGATAAGCAAATTCATAGCCAAATTCCACGCTATTTCTATTATGGTCTTACATCTCGTCCTAATCCACTTCATAAAATCAAGGCATACGACCAAACGCCAATTTCCCTGTGCAAGCCCTCAAAACCAGATAAGTTCGAATATCCTCCTAACCCTCTGAAGAAGCTGTCCATAGATCCTACTCCCACTCCACCTTTAACCATAGTTACATACCTAAATATCCTCAAATAATTAGCCCTCGCACACCCCTAAATCACCCTCCCCTCCCCATCCTCCGTCCCCTCAATCTGCATCCCCATCGCCGTCGGCACGCCAATCAAAATCTTCCCCTTCGGCACCCTCACATCCCTAACCCCGAAATTGCCAAACGTAACGAGCGTTTCCAGATTTGGGCAACATTTAAAGATACTCTGGACGACGAAATCATTTACATTACTGCAGAAACTAAGATTCATTTTCTTTAGCTCGGGATATGTTTTTTCGGTGGGGTTGAAGACGGATTCAAATGTTTCGAGCGAGATGTGGCGACAGGAGTGGATGTCTAGGTAGCGGAGGGTTTTGGAGGAGTGGACCATCAGGGCGACGAAACCGGCGGAGCCCAGACCGATGCTAGAGGGGTTGTCGCGTGGGTCAGCGGCGTCGATGTGTCGGCATTTGGAGAGGTTGATGTTGGTTAGTGGGGGATTGGACCAGTTGGTGAAGAGAGTGGCGAAGGCGGCGTCAGTGAGGACTTCATTGTCGGTGATACGGAGTTTGGTGAGGTTGTGGCAGTTGTTGTGGATGGATTCGAGGACTTTGTCATTGATTGTATGGACGGCGTCGAGGCAGAGGGTGCGGAGGCTAGAGCCGATGGCGTCGATTACTTTCACGTATGGTTTAGATGTTGTGGGTTTGTAGATTTGGAGGGTCAGTTTTTCGAGTTTGTTGAGGTTGGCCAGATGGGCGATTCCTGCGTCGGTCACCTTTTGGTTGTGTGAGACTTTGAGGATTTTAAGATCTGGACAGGTCTTTGGGAGGAGTTCGAGTTGTTCATCTCCAAAGTGGCCATCTGTGTAGTATACTTTGAGAGCTTTCAGATATGATCCTTTCTCTTGGAGAAAGCGATTCCATCTGTCGTCGTCGATAAGATTCGATCCATGAATGCTGAATGATTCCAACTTGACTGGACAATCTATCAAATGATCCATGACTTTGTTTTTGAATTGAATTCCATCCTTTACAAGAAGATTTTTGACGGTAGGCGTCCATTGGAATACTCTGATATAATCGTCTGCCGTAAGTTTGGCACCTTCGTGGATGTTGATTGTATCTTTTCCCATCTTCAAGAATAGATTCAGGGTGGTAGAATTCATCAATCTCCTCTTTGACAGTATACTAGACAATCTGTTGACCATCGAATCTGGCAAGTCTCCCAGATCCTCGGCGATATCAACATTTTTAGCAAGAGTCTCTATGCATATCGTCATGAGGTCTTTTGCTCCTGGATAGATGCCGTCGAGCAGATTACTCTGTACTTGTCTTCGTTGACGTCCTTGTGCTGTTTTCCGTCGCTTCCTCTCTGCACCTTGTTCCTTGTCTAATTCCTTTGAGCATTTCGGGCAAAGTAATCCGCCATCTTCACCTTTCTTACTGTACCCGGTGACAGTAAAACGTTTTTCACAGATTTCGCAGTTTTCCGTTTGTGCTGGTAATGGTGCATGACTTTCCTCGAATTGTCTTCTTGCGGCCTCATCTTCGTCTGTTACATCGCTGTCTGAACCGTATGCTGCTCTTTTGCGTTGGAACTGTTTTGATGCCTTGATCTTGGCAATTGCTTTCTGAAAACTTGTTAGTTTCGCAATTTATGGGTTGTGTTCGCAACACACCTCTTCTTCCTTCTTTCTCTTCGCAGTCTGCGCTTTTGATTCCCGTTTTCTCGCAATGGTGACAGGCTCATCTTCGGATGGTGGAGTGGGAGCAGTGTTCTCGTCGTCATCGCCTGCTTGCCTCGAGGCCAAAGCCGCTGCTCTCCGTGCATCTGCATCTTGTCGAATCTGGTTTGCGTTGATGTTGTGGGACTGTTTCTATGTCAGTACAGCTTCAAAGACTGGAAAAGCATGCATCTTACAGCTAGAAAGTCGGTCAAGGCAGATTGACTGCAGTCAAGTTGTCAGTAAAAGTTACATAACGTGGCCATTGTACCTACGGGCCTCTGATCTGGCGCACTGGTCGCTGTGCCCCTCCATTTGGAGCATTTGGTGGATTGGGAGGATTCATAGACCTGATGGCAGTAAGTATTCATCGATCTAGAGAGTTTTGCGAAGCTTACATGTTCCCGAGGTTTCCTTATTTGCTTATTTGTTGAGGGAGAATGTTTGTTGTAGCAAACAAGCGGGAGTGGCGAGATTGGCTTTTCTCGAACAATTCAAATGGACGTCTTTGCATGCGCTGCTGTAGTCTTTGGCGAATACCAAATCGGATATATATGATGATAGAAGGATTTGTCAGATTGAGGGCTTGCGAGTGAGGGCATTCACAGATTCGGAATCGCAATCTCTAAGTGGTGTCTGATCCAGTCCCTTCATTCCCGCTTCTGGTGTTTGACGCGACGGAGGAACTTTGAGACCCTGCTTATCTCCTAATCGGCTTGCGGCGGCCAATGGACGTCCTTCCCCTGAATTAGGCGGCACCAAGTCATGTGAGCGCGCGAGCGAGCCGAAGAAAAAGCGCGTCCCACGGCTGATCAGGGGTTGCCTTATCGCCACCGAGATCGAGAAGTTGCTTCGAAGGGGAATTGAACTAGGCCGCTTCCTCGTTCGAGAATTCCGGGTCGAAGAGTTCTTTCTTGATCTATACTCTGCACACTCCACTGTTCATCAATTCGATCCATTCACCACCTGTTTCAAGAGAATATACATCTTCATTGCGGGCAGCATCTCTCGATCACTATCTCATCATCCAGCCGCTCTGCTACACTCGCCAACCCGCCTCTCGTCACCAGAACCCATTTCGCAGCTTGATCACAGTGCAATCTACATCTTGATCTTTATAGATTACTTCAAACAACCATACCATTCACGGCTATCAATCTTTCTCACTCCGATTCATCGCCATGGCGCCCGCATCTAAAGCGAGGGGACGTCCCAGAAAGGTAGCTAACTTGGACAAAAGCACAACTTCTTCGCGAGCTACCTGTAAGTAAGATCGGAATAATTCAATAACACCATTTCACTGTCTCACCCGAAAACACCTCATTTCAGAACCTTTCTGACAAATCGACAACAGCTACCAGTACAAGAAGATCACTCCGCAATGCGATTGACGGATTATCCGTTCTTGATTCCACCCCCAAAGGGTCTGCGCTTTCTGCTGTCGACGGTGACGACAACTCTTCCATGTCCTCTGAATTTCCTCCAGTTGCCATGATTCCTCAGCGGATGAGCGCAAGAAAGGCCAATGCAGGAACCAGTCGGGACTCCTTATCATCGGTTTCCACATCGCACGATTACGAGGAAGCAAGCGGATATTCAACACCAGGGACAAGTGCTGTTGCGACGCCAAAACCAGAACCCAAGCCTACATCCACACGAAGAGGTCGACCATCAGCGAGTATGTCAGCTCCGACCTCAGGGCTTAGTATGGTAGCCAAAGCAGCGGCTCTTCGGAATAGCAAATTATCTCTAGGCAAGCGCAAAAGAGTCGCAGATTCGGATGAGGAAGAAGATGATGACAACACCCCCGATGCTCAGCTGGCCAGGGCTCTCCAGGAACAAGAAGATGCTAAATCTTCCGGAATGCATGGTATGGATCTAGATATGCCGTCTTCCTCAAGGACGACTTCAGCACGAAGGACTCCACGCAGAACCCAGAAGATATTGCCGAAATCCGAGTACACATACAGCGACGACGACGAAGATCCCATAAGCATGACCACCACATCACCCCATTTTGCCAAGAAACCAAAGGTTGAGCTCTCTTCTCGGGGTGCAAATGACATCAAGTTTACTTCTCAAAGCTCCAAATCCAAGAAATTAGTCGTCGATACGGATGATTCTGAAGATGATGGTTTTGATGATGCGTCAGAAAGCGATTTTGATGAAGATGATATCCGGTCTGTGGCAACCTACGTCTCTGACAATGTCTCTGACGACGACCTGCTTCCCCAACCATCGCGAAAAGGAAAGCAAACTTCCTCCACAAAGATTAAAACAAAAGGCCCTCAAGTCCGTAAGAGGCCAATGAAAACTTCTGATGAAGCCCTGAGATCGATATTAGAAGCGACTGTATCAAGAGCGAAGACCGGTGCAAGCTCAGGGGTGAAATCTACACCAAAGTTGAAGCGAGACGATACAAAAGGGTCTACAAGCTCTGCACTGAGTAGTCTAGGATCGCTTGCGGTGACTGAGAGCGAGTACGACAGTGATCTCAGTGCTCAAATGCCTACATTCATCGCGGATTTAAGTGACTCTGATTCTGACGATCTACCACTTGCTGCTCCAGCCGTACGTGGGCCAAATCGATCGCGTGCTGCAGCTCGTCAACGAATCAATGTGGCTGAAGCGCGACATGATCGTCGAGGCAGAATGGAGCGTGCTCGGCTGGAGCTGCATCATCCTGAACTTCATACCATGTGGAAAGAACTTGAAGATCTCCCAAAAATTGGAGATGTCTCAATTGAACAGCCAAAGAACATCAACCGAGAGCTCAAGCCCTTTCAACTTCAAGGTGTTGCATGGATGATGGCAATGGAGAAAACCGCTTGGGGAGGTGGTCTTCTCGGTGATGAAATGGGTATGGGCAAAACGATTCAAGCTGTTTCTCTTATTATGTCGGATTTCCCCGCCTCGAAGCCATCTCTAGTTTTGATTCCGCCAGTTGCTCTCATGCAATGGCAGCAGGAAATTGAATCTTACACCGACGGCACTTTGAAGACGTTTGTATACCACGGTACCAATGCCAAAACCAAGGGCATCTCACAAAAAGAGCTGATGAAGTACAACGTCATTCTCATGTCTTACAACAGTCTGGAGTCAATGTACCGAAAGCAGGAGAAGGGGTTCAAGCGTAAAAATGGTAACCACAAGGAGAAGAGTCTCATCCATCAAATAAGCTTTCACCGGGTCATTCTCGATGAGGCACACAATATCAAGGTATGTTTGGATCTGCTATTTTGATATCAATACTGACCATTTTAGTCACGTACCACGGGTTCTGCAAAAGCGTGCTTCGCCTTGAAAGCCGACCACAAGTGGTGTCTGTCAGGTACACCTCTTCAGAATCGTATTGGAGAGTTCTTTTCCTTAGTTCGCTTCCTGGACATTCGACCCTTTGCATGCTATTTCTGCAAACAATGTCCTTGTTCGAGACTCAATTGGGAGATGAATTCGGATAATCGATGTGTGGGCTGCAATCACAGTGGTATGCAACACGTCTCTGTCTTCAACCAGGAGCTCCTCAACCCTATCCAGAAGTTCGGCAACAACGGCCCTGGGAAGGAGGCTTTCCGAAAACTCCGTATTCTGACTGGTCGATTCATGCTTCGTCGTGTAAAGCGTGACCATTCTTCTGCCATGGAACTTCCAGCCAAGGAAATCTACGTTGATAGGCAATTTTTTGGAGAGGAGGAAAATGATTTTGCTGGTAGTATCATGAATAGTGGTACACGAAAGTTTGAGACGTATGTCGCTCAGGGTGTACTACTCAACAATTACGCCAACATTTTTGGTCTGATTATGCAAATGCGACAAGTTGCTGATCACCCGGATCTTATTCTGAAGAAGAATGGCGATGGTGGTCAGAACATTCTTGTTTGCTGTATTTGTGATGAGACTGCAGAAGAAGCTATTAGGTCTACTTGCAAGCATGACTTTTGTCGCGAGTGTGCTAAGAATTATCTCCGATCGTCTGGTAAGCATACATCTTCCCACTACTACTGCAATGCTAACTATCTTAGATGCACCTGATTGTCCACAGTGTCACATCCCGCTTAGTATAGATCTAGAGCAACCGGATATTGAGCAAGATGAACAGCAAGTTAAGAAATCATCAATCATTAACAGAATCAAGATGGAGAATTGGACAAGCAGTTCCAAGATCGAACTCCTCGTGCACGATTTGTGGCAACTGCGTTCGAAGAACAGATCCGTCAAGTCCATCATCTTCAGTCAATTCACAACCATGCTTCAACTAGTCGAATGGCGTCTCCGTCGCGCAGGAATCACCACCGTCATGCTCGACGGTTCCATGACCCCCGCCCAGCGACAAGCCTCAATCAACCACTTCATGACAGACGTAAATGTCGAATGTTTCCTCGTCTCCCTCAAAGCCGGCGGTGTCGCCCTCAATCTCACAGAAGCATCCCACGTCTTCATCGTCGACCCCTGGTGGAATCCAGCTGCCGAATGGCAGTCCGCCGATCGCTGCCATCGTATCGGTCAAGCACGTCCTTGCTCCATCACGCGACTGTGTATTGAGGATTCTGTCGAGAGTCGAATGGTGCTGCTCCAGGAGAAGAAGGCCAATATGATTAATTCGACGATTAATTCGGATGAGAGTGCGATGGAGAGTTTGACGCCGGAGGATATGCAGTTTTTGTTCCGCGGTACCTAGGTGGGAGTGGAATTCTTTGCCTATATTGGTGCATCACCGAAATTGGGGGGCGCATTGGGTCACAGAAAATGGGTCTTATTTGGGGATATGGGAGAGGAAGGTATTTGCTGTGTATCAGTTAAGCTGCTAAGAGAGGTATGGTATAAGAGACATGGGGGACAGGTACATGCCACGGTTTTTAGGCTGGGCTGGGAGGGACTGGTGTTGTGGATTCAGGTTTGGGGTTGGGGCTATAGCTTTGCTTGGTACGATATGATATAGTGATGGTTTCTTTGGCTCTGCTTAAAATGGTGATTCCCTTGGCTCTATATAGGAGGTTGCTAGGTGTGTATAATAGACTCTGGGGGGGAGAAACATGGTGGCAGGAGGATTGAGGTGGAGGGAGGCGAGATGAGATGAAATGATATGATAGATTTTGCTCCACTTTGATGCCATTGTGTTTTTGCTTTGCTTGTTGCGTCTTTGTAACAAATCTGATGGGTTGTGAGATAGTGATAATCTACAGGCTCCCCTTAAGACCATAGTCACGTGCCACGGCTTCCGCCCGACGTTACACGTGCAAGGCATTAATGAACCTCACAGTCCCAGCCCCGTGCAACAACATATCTGTCGCATCGCCAAACATCCTCTTTACTTCGCAGCGATTCAACAATGCCTCTATGTGATATCTTCCTGTCATTGCCAAGATGTTACTAAGGTCAACGCCTTTGCGATGCCACGCTTCCTAGAGCGTAACAGCGAAGGCAACTTCAGCCTCACAAAAGTATATTACGATGAAATCCCTCCATACGCTATACTTTCGCATACTTGGGGCCAAGATATAGATGAGGTCACATTAAGTGATATTTTGGATGGTACTGGTCAAAACAAGCCCGGTTATGTTAAGATCCGGTTTTGTGCAGAACAGGCCAGCCGCCACAGCTTAAGATATTTCTGGATAGATACGTGCTGTATCAACAAATCAGATGGTCCCGAGCTTCAAGAAGCTATCACCTCTATGTTTCGCTGGTACAGGAACTCTGCAAAATGTTACGTGTTCCTATCAGACGTTCAAACGGGAGACCACGATGAATTAGTCGACGGGTCCCCACCACCATGGGAACTAGCTTTTCGGCGAAGTCGATGGTTTACCCGTGGCTGGACACTTCAGGAACTCATTGCACCAATATCCGTTGAGTTCTTTTGCTCGAACGGTAGGCGACTGGGTGACAAGCGGTCATTAGAGCGTCAGATCCATGAGGTAACGGGTATTTTGACATCAGCTCTTCAAGGAACTGCGCCTTCTGCTTTCAGTGTGGTAGAACGGCTGTCGTGGACAGAAAAACGTCAGACCAAGCGTGACGAAGATAAAGTGTATTCCCTGTTGGGCATTTTTGACGTCCATATGCCCTTAATTTATGGAGAAGGACAACAAAATGCGTTTCGTCGACTGTCGGAAGAAGTTTGTAAGCATGGAACAAAGCATTATCAAGACGAAGTCTCCCAGGCCTTTCTTACAGGTCCGAAACGGCTAAAGACTTCACAATCGCAGGCCTCTGGCACTCGACCTCAACGCAATTATGGTCATGAATTGCCGCCCAAACCTCGAACTCTCGTAAAAAATATTGACTCAAGTACCCGAAAATCACTTATAGACCTACTTTACTTTGATAAAATTGACGAGCGATTGACAAGCTTGTCAGCTGCTCAGGGCAAGACCTGCGACTGGTTTTTTAGACTCCGGAATACCGTTCCTGGCAGGATACAGCACAACAGCAAGACCACGGAGGTTTTCTTTGGCTTCAGGGTCACCCAGGGACAGGGAAATCAACGATTATGAAGTTCCTTTTTGAAGATGCCAAGGCTAGTGCAAGTTATGATAGTTCGAAGATCACCATCTCATTTTTCTTTCTGGCATGGGGCGTTATCGAGGAGAGATCGACAACAGGTTTGTATCGCTCGCTTCTTCACCAGTTGTTCCAAAAGGTGACGGATTTGGAAGACAGTTTAGAATGGATGACGAAAGATGGAGCAAGGGGTATCCAACGGAATGGATGGAATGAAGAAGCATCGAAACGGACACTGGCTCTTGCCGTGAAGAAGCTTGGTACTCGGTCTTTGACCATATTTGTTGACGCGCTGGATGAATGCGACACAAGAGAAACTGCAGGTATGGTCTGCTATTTTGAAGAGCTCTGTGATTGTGCACAGGAGGCTAAGGTCACTCTAAATATTTGCTTTTCCAGTCGACATTATCCAATTGTAGTCATTCAAAAGGGCATCGAAGTCACCCTCGAAACGGAAACTGGCCACACAGAAGATATCAAGCAGTATATTCAGTCAAGACTTCGGATAGGCAAGTCCAAGCAAGCCGAATCGCTGCGCTCCGAAATCCTCGAGAAATCTTCTGGGATTTTCCTTTGGGTTGTATTAGTGCTTGATATTCTCAACTCTGAATATCCAGAAAGCGTCATGTCCACCAAGAAGATGCATGAGCGCCTCAAAAAGATACCGCCGGAACTGAGCCGATTGTTCGAGATGATTTTGAAACGAGATGAAGCAAATGTTGAATATTTGGATGCTTGTCTTAAATGGATCCTCTTTGCGACCCGTCCGCTTCAGGCCCAGGAACTTTATTCTGCAATTCAGCTTTGTGTTAATAACAAAGCCTTAATTGATTGGGATCCGGACGATGTGGATTTGGATCAATTAAAAACTCTGCTCAGAAGCTACTCTAAAGGATTAGCAGAAGTCACGCGTGCTGCCGAAGTCCACTTCATTCATGAGTCCGTCAGAGACTTTCTCATGGGCAGATATAATGCTCAGTGGTCTGAGGTTTCCGATAACTTTGTGGGAAGGAGCCATGAACTTTTGAAAAATTGCTGTTTGGCTCAGCTGGACATTGCGTTCAACCAAAACATTGATCTGCCAGACCCTGTGCCACTGTTGACGGTAGAAGGTTCACCGACGACGCGGGAAAATATTACTTCAAGGTTCCCGCTCCTCAAATACTCTCTTTTTAATATCCTCAAACACTCCAGCAGGGCACATCAATACGCCATAATGCAAGAAGATTTTCTCGCCTCTTTCCCTCTTCAACAGTGGATATATCTCAGCAATCTTCTTGAGACGGTTCCAACTCGTTTATACCAACATCCGACTACTCTGCTTTACATCCTCGCTGAAAGAAACCTGGCTGACCTGATTCAAATCCATTCTAGAAGGGAGTCCTGCTTTGATATTGAAGGTGGACGTTACGGCGCTCCAATTCTTGCTTCATTGGCTACCGCTAGTTTTGATGCCACCAAGGCACTTGTAAAAATTTTAGCCGCAAGTCTGACTTCATCGCCAACAGTCCGCGAACTCTGGGATAAATATTGCCAATACAGGTTTGGATGGACTAGTCTTGGGCGCCACCTTAAATTTTCGCGACGAAAAGGACTCCTGTTTTATTTGGCCCAGTGCGGTAGCGAGCTACTTTTGACTCTATATTGGAAGCAGTGCCTTGAAAGAAACGAAGTTGATACCGAAATAATCCAAACCTCGCTGTGCTGGGCAGCTAGGAAGGGCTACGCAGTAGTCATAAAATCACTGCTAAACATAGAAGGAACCACATTTGATCACGGCGAGGGAGAACAAAATATGCCTCCACCCTGTGCAATCGACATCAATTTGAAGGATGCGAAGGGCCGATCATCCCTCGCTTGGGCAGTACGAAAAGGGAAAACTACAGTTGTAGAACTCCTTCTTACGCGAAGTGAGCTCGACGTCAACTCGACAGATAATTGTGGTAATACGCCGCTTATGTGGGCGGTTCAACGAGGGGACATTTCAATAGCAGAACGCCTCCTTACACGAAGTGAAGCCGATATTAATTCGATAGATGATAGTGGTAATACCGCACTGTCATGGAAATCTCATCTAGGCATGACTACAATATTAAAACTCGTCCTTAGACGGAGCGAGGTCCAAGTTGACTCAAGAGACAGCCATGGCGATACTGCGCTCGCTTGGGCATCTCGGGTTGGAAATACTATGATAATAAAACTCCTCCTTGAACGGAGTGAGGTCGATGTCAACTCAACAGACAATCGTGGTAATACCCCGATCATACTGGCGGCTCGGAATGACCATGAAGCCGATGCAGAGTTATTATTTGTGAGTGAGGGCCTTGACATAAGGGCCAAAAATGACGATGGCTATACAGCACTGGTATATGCGTCTAAGAATGACAACAAAGCTCTTGTAGAGCTGTTACTCGCGAGTGACGGCAATTGTATTGACGCCCAGGACGACGAAGGCTATAAAGCGCTAGCGTACGCGGCTAAGAATGACAACAAAGCTATCCTAAAGCTGTTACTGGCCAGTGACGAGAACTATAACAACGCCAAAGAAATTGAAGGCTATACAGCGCTAGTGTACGCGGCCAAGATTGGCCATGTGGATCTTGCCCGGTCGTTACTTGAAACTGACTGCGAGGATGTTAACGTGGAGAATACCCTCGGCAACACTCCGCTGTCAATTGCAATAATGTTCGAGAAATTAGAGATAGTAGAGTTACTGCTTGCAACAGGAAAAGCAGATCTTAATACGAGAAATCGGAATGGCGATACCCCGATCTTCCAAGCTATCACGTTAGGCTCTGAGAACATGGTGATGTTGCTGCTTAGCTCCGGTAAAGCAGATCTCAATGCGAAAAACCGGCATGGTGACACTCCACTTTTGACTGCGACGAAATGCCATTTTTTGAAAATAGTGATCTTACTACTGGATACAAAGGAAGTCAACACTAATTTCGAAGATAGCGATGGTCTTACGGCACTCCAGTGGGCGGAACGAGATGGCCCTGATGGAAATAAGGCCATTGCAGAGCTGCTGCAAGCACACAAGTTGCGGATCTTACAGTGAGGAAACAGTAATACTAGGGGCAAACAACTGGCTGGCCTTAAAAATGCGGCGATGGACTAGTGATATATATATTATCTTAGAGGTCGAGGTCGGTTTTTGGCACCGTGAAGGATACGAGTCAAGAAGTCGTACTTATGTTATCTATTGACAAGCTACGTCCAACGTGTAAGGAAGTTCGTAATTGAGAACGTATATCCAATAAATCATTCTCCGTCTCGCCCTTATTGTTAAACACACTTAGCTTCCCGATATATTGGTCCCTAGTAGAGCGTTAATGGAAAAACATATTATGAGCTTCAGCACGTGACGTGTATTATAGTTTTCAGATAGACTCGTCTGTTTTAGATTTATTTCAGAACTTTTAGTTATTGTACAAAATTAACATGTAAATACCTACAAACCTACACCTAACACACTAATCTAACCCGGAGGCACCGCATCCATCGCCCTATCCCAAACCATCCTCCCTCCCCCCTCCGCCTCCCAAAACCACGAATAAACCTCCACCGACGCATCCCCCTTACAAACCCCTGACGCCCTGCTCGACCTCCCTACTCCCGTGGCCAAGCTATAGTACTTAATGAGCTGAAGATTGATACGCTCCAATATCATCGACGTCGGCAGCACACAGTACGGACACCGCGGGTTCTCACATCTCCTCGTCGGAGCATAGAAGTCCACCCGCAATCTCTTCAGCCGCTTGTTGCGCAGGTAGTAGGGGAAAGCGCCGGCGATCAAGAAGATCCCTTTGTGGTCAGTGAAATCGCGGATGTCAGGTGAGAGATGTAGTTCCTCTAGCTTTGGGAGGATGGGCAGAGAACATGATAGTGGAAGACTCTTGTTCCCCCGATGGCTTTCCGAGTGCGATCTGTGTTTGTCAGATAAGCGGTCGGGATAGGTAAGGCGAAGATCACTTACAGTATGTAGCGTGCTTTTCGGATTGTGTCGAGGGCGTTGAAACTCATTTTGTCGATGGACCAGGGGGAGTTGAATTCAAATACATAAACTGCGCTCGCGTAGAATAGCTTTAAAGCCTCGAAATATAAATCGTGTCGTCGCCATGCCCGGAGAGCTATGATCAGCGGTGGCATAGTACGCGGGACTGTCATTGCTGCAGTCTGCGGTTCTCGCGTCGTCCATTCTAAATCCGCGAAGTTGAAAATCAGAATACACAGCTCGGGTGGTAGATCGCCTAGTCTAAACCCCTCTGGCTTCTCCCTGGGAGGAATGGGTAACGGAGGAAAGTGGTGGTAGATTCTGCATCGCCGTCGTCGTTGTTTTGGTCGCCGCGTTCGCCATGGTGGGAGGTAGTATCTTGAGTCGATCGGAAGGGTAGATCGAGGGAACGTGGAGATGAGGTGGATTAGGTTGTTGGTCTGAGCGGTTGTGGAGGTTTTTAGGAAGCCGTTGAGAGTTGACAGATGTAGTCTTGAACGGTTAGGGCTTCTGGTTATTTTGATTCGGGGGTTTCTTGTTGGACGTGGGCGTTTTGGCGGAGGACGGATTTTGGCCATTTTTGAGGGAGGTGGTAGAGGGATTATAGCGGTTGAGGTGGAGATATGGCTGTAGTGTTGGAAGTTTGAGATTTAGGAATTTGTGTTTAGTAGTATGGAATCGGGGATTATCTTAAAATATATTCACTAAGTCCAATTCACTATTACCAAGGTTAGTTGGTAATAATCAAAAGTTTCCTACTACCGATTTCACGAATCTAGGTCATCCGGAATTCATTCAACTTCTTATGGAATCCGTAAATTCGAGCCTGATCTCACGGATTTAAGTTCCTCTTAATCTAATTACTTGTAAACGACAACTTGACAACTCATGTTACTAGATAATGTAACAATAAAGTAAGTTAGAAGACTCAAGGTATAACAATTGTATAACAAGTACCTAGTTGTTAGAATGTATTCTTAGCGATTCTCATGGGGATAAAGAGAATTAAGTAATTCAAAAGTTTTGTGCCTAGAACACTACTACTTTTTCACAATACTATGAAACGAGAGATTAACATCTTATACTAATTTCACGAGCCAAAAATTGATCGACTGGCTTGCGGATACTAAGGATTCGACAATTTTTACGACAAATCAGGGATTTGGTGTACAAGATCGTAGCTAACCTAGAATCCTAAACTTGGCATAACAGTTCTAATTAGCATCGACTACAACGTCGATCTATAGCTGTCTCTCGATGGTTTGTTTCTGGAGGTTGATGGTTGTGTCAATGTCTGTGAAGCAGAAATGCGCAATAACACACTGAACATGGTGAAAGAATCCGATAGTCATACCCAACTAGTTGCCAATTTGAGTATTTGAACATCTCAAGGACTTCTGACATTTATTTGCAGCAAGCACCTATTTTTCAATCCAGACTTACACCGCGCCATCTCATCATCAACCCAGCGCCATCCTGGCCTTCTCCCAATCCATTCTCTCCCCCTCCTTCGCAGTCCATATCCACGAATAAACTTCGAGCGTCGAGTTCCCCTCCACGATCCCCGATTTCCTCGTAAAACTCCGCACGCCCTCCGCCAAGCTACATTTCCGAACAAAGCCCACGTGAACATTTTCTAAGTGCTGTCGCGTGGAGATCTTGCAGTACAAACACGTCCTACGAGCACGACATTTCACGGTAGGAAAATACATGTCGACCTGCAGCCGCTTGAGTCGCGTACCAGCCAGGAAGTGGAGGAAGATGTCGGCGGCGAAAAGGTTAGGGTGGTCGGCGTAGTCGCGGGGGTTGGGGGAGATGTGCAATTCTTCGAGCGAGGGGAGGACGGGCGAGCGTCGGGAGCGAGGTTTGCCGGTTCTTGCACTGATTTTGCGGAACCAATTTTGATCTCGAGCTGGTCGATCGATCAGTAAAAAAGGAGGTTCGGTTGTCTCGAGGGTTCGATACGTACATTTTATACCTTGCTTTTCGAATGGAAGACTGCACGTCGTAGCTCACATGAAGCTTATACGGCGAATTACTCTCATAAACATACACCGCACGTTCATAGAAGATCTTGAGTGCCTCAAAATACACATCTCTCTTCCACCACCCCCTCAGCGCCTCGATCAGCGGCGGCATCGTCCGCGCTACCATTGCGAAAGGATGCCTTTTCCTCGTCTTCCATTCGAGATCCGCAAATCCCAATATAATCACGCGTATTTCCGGCGGTAGATCGCCCAGTCTGAATCCACGTTCCATCCTCTTCGTTAGGGGATCTATTATTTCTGGGAAGAATCTTGTGTACGTGCGCCGCCATTCTTTCACTCTCCAGGGCAGGAGGGGGTATGTGAGAGCAACTAAGAAATCTGAGGATTGGTGGCGCGGAGGGGAGGTTGCGATTAGATGGATCAGGTTGTTGATTTGTGTGGACGTTGCTGTTTTGATGAATCCCCTGAAGGTTGTGAGGCAGAGGCTTGGACGTCTGGGGTACTTGGTTATTACTTTCCTTCGATCTATTCGTATGTAAATTTCTCTTCTTCGTTCGGGTCGAAGTTTTGCCATTGTCGACGGACGCGTTGGACGGATTGGGAATGCTTGTTTGGAGCCGTGGTCATGGTGTAGGCTGTTCGAGGTCGGGATTTTATATTTCGATCGATGGTGAATATGTATCCGATCAGGTAAACAGGTCGGCCACAACTTTTCAGTATTCACTCAACTCCTAGTTGAGTCTAGTAGGAATTAGTCCACAGCTGTGCATAGCGCTATTTTCCATAAGCAGTAAAACGAAAGATGGATAGATCAACTCAATTGTCATCACTTGAAAGACATGAGAAACACAATGGGTATCCTTTTTCCAATTCTTCATCTCATCATGAGTTTTCGGCTCTTGTAACACCACGGCCCCTATTTATCTGAACCATCTTATCCTCACCAGCACTGACAATACCAACATCCTTATCCCAGCTGACACCAAATACCTTGATGCCCTCACCACCGACTGGCCGCTTGGCTTGATCTTTCTGACTATCTCTCTCCACAACGTAAACGGCTTCTCCAACCAAGCCATTACCTTCATCTTTCGTCCCCTGTCTTGAGCTTCTCAAATCCCAAACCCTACACGTACCATCATGACTTCCTGATACTAGGCCGTAGTTACTTTCTGGATCAGGTGAAAGGGAGACAATCTTATTTGTATGTCCACGAAGTGTCATGACCTGGGTTGAAGATGCCGATATCCTAGGGTCGAGAAGAGTGATGTGTCGAGCACTTGTTCCAGCTGCTAGTAGTTGTGTTGAAATTCCGGGAAGCGCTGACAGTGAAAGTAACGGATGGGAAGTTGTTCGGGTGTCTACAACCGTCGATGTCGCAAGATCGAATGTACGTATGGTGTGGTCATGTGAAGCTGAGTAACCCACAGTTGCATCTAATGGATTAAATATCACTGCTGATACTGGTGCTGTGTGCGACGATATGAGTGATAGAGGACCTCGCTGAGTGGTAGAAGTGGATGTTGTTAGTTTCCTTCTCTTTGCCGTTGGTCCCGAGTTTAGTAAAGACGTGTTCACAGCAGGCGCCGAAGCCTTTTGTGTCGTCCATAACCCAATCATCCCATCAGTTGATGCTGTCAAGATCCTGCTTGAAGGGCCATGTACGTCGATTGAGTCGATTCCAGCCTTGTGCCCATATAGTTCTAGTGTCGGTTTCAGCTCTCCGGAGAACCCATCCTCTACCTCCGAGTACTTCCATATTCTAACAGTGCGATCCAGTCCAGCAGAAGCAATTTGGGTTGAAGAAATGAACTTCGCTGATTTGATACTCGAGGTATGTCCGCCTGCACTAGATGAAGTTGAAGTCGCAATGACCTGTCCAGATTTATTCCATATCCTCAACAATCCGTCATAAGATCCTGATAGAATTCGTTCTTGGCCTGCAGAGACGGTTTTCCCACTCCACTTCCCCGCCGCAGAGCTTCCCGACAGCACATCTACGCAACTGACCCAATCGTCGTGTTCGAAACTCGCCTCGTATAACGGAGGTATTAAACTTCGCACGTATTGCAGATTCAGCGTCGTTTCTGAGGACAATCCGTTTGCAACCAGGTATTCGTCGATCGTGGTTCTCAGAAAGGTGCCGTTAATGAGAAAGTCGAATGGAATTGGCGCCGATGTGTCCAGCATAGACTCTGAGTTTAGAATCTGAGACAAGCCATATCTTCGAACATCTAGGAAAGGTTAGTAAGTACTAGAATTTCAAGAGGCTTTGCATATATGACATACCTGTTGGTACACGCAGTTGTCTCTTCTCTTCCGGCAATTCAATATCTGGGGAATTGGTACTGAAATATACCTGAACCTGGCCATGGCCGGTCGCTGTCGCAATGGAATCTTCCATGTCGCAGTATTTGTGTGATTATGCGGCAAGTGACCGGCTTGAAAATTCAAACGATGGTGATCCTAAAGCTATCTTGGTTGTCGCAAAGAAATTCGACCAGGAAATAATTTTAGTGGGGCGGAATAATGTTCTTCCGCTTCCGCACTTGTGCTTGAAATCTTCCCCCCTTTTCAAGTCGCATTACACCTTCTTTCTTTCTGAGAATTGAACGCTTTACACTTTCTCGTACCTCACATCAAGAAATCACGCGTCAGATCATAGTAATTTGGAATTGGCTAGCTTATACACTTCGAACATGCTCCGAAGGAAGCTTCCATTCTTCGAAATCAACACTGAACCTGTTCCGACTTGTATTCTCTCCAAGTCCAGGTGCCGAGATAGCTATTGATCGCGGGAAATATGTTTGATAAACTGCTTGCTGTTGGAATGCAATGACTTTAATCTCATGCTCTACCTCTCAGAAGGTAGCGAGCTACACGATTGTTAGCAGAATGACAGCATAGCTCAACAGCCACCAAATTCCAACAGAGCTTTACCCGGTCTAAACTTAGCGTTCATTAAATCAGCTTGGACTACACCTTTGACAGGATATATTGAGCAGAGCTGAAACTATGATCTGACAATTGGAATCAATCTGCCAGTGTTGCTGCTCAGCCACGGCTGACGAGGACCGTTTTACTGAGAGTGATGGAAATTTCCAGCGGACTGCATACAGTGCAGTTCATTTGAAGTTGTGAGAGTAGCTATAGCAGGCGCTCAGTTATGTGTGATAGTGAGTCATGACTCTAATTGTTTCCTTCCAGAACGAAGTGGAGTTGTTTTCAAAGACCCTTTTGGCCCAAAGAAGTTCCTTGTTCCATTCAAGACATAACTAGATTCTATATTTCCCAAAATTCTTTTGTCATTTGTCTTTAGCAAGCCAAATACGAAGCTTAAACGCTCAACTGATGTTGTTGATATGTCGATTCAATCATAATTTGCGGGAATATCGCAGACTTACCTCCAAGTCCTAAAAGTTTCGTAGCAACCAGGTGTTGGTTTCGTCCTTCCTCTCAGAGGCTTAGACTCGCTAAGCAATCCGTCAGCAGCATTGAAGGGTCCTTTTTTGCAGATCATGGGTGTTACCTACTTCAAATGCGGCGACGCAGATTATTACTGGGCGAGGGCTGGGCAAAAGCTTGTTGCAGCCCTACATTTCCGAGTGCGAAGCAGATCAACTCAGATGATTTACTTACAATGTGTCTGACATACGAAGTACTTTTGCCAGGAACCCCCCGTTAGCGATGCACACTCGGAAAGCCAATCTGGAAATGTAGTTTAAATTATGGAATTTGGCAATACTCTTGATCTCATGTGAAGTTCGTTCTTTGCAGTAAACGGTATAGCTCGTCAGAAGAAGAAGGCAGAATTCTGAGGCCTTAAGTACGAGAAGAAAGATGCTTACTTTTACTGTTGTAGATCTTTATCAACTTTGGGCAATTTCACTACCCCGCCACCAACAGTTACCACACTTCGAACCAGCTTACTACGTCACTTCGAGAACTTGAAGACGTCGGCATTCCTTCTGTAGCCATTTATAAATGCGCCAATTCCTGAATAGTCTTGGAAATGATTCATCTCAAAGAAAATGAACAAAACTCTACGTAGCAACCAAATCACTTCCCAACCAAACCCCCTTCAACATGTCAAACCCAACACCAACCCCCCAATCCTCAACCTCCGACCTCAAACCCCTCATCCCCTCCCCAAAATCCCCACCAAAAAAACAATCACTCGGTGAAAAAGTTCTCTCCGCCATGTTCGACGGTCCTCCAGGCACCAAATCCTCGAAGCTAGCGCATGAATTGAAGGATAAATGGGATGAAGACAAGCTTGATATTTCTAGAACGGAAAAAGAGGAGAAAGAACGGCAGGCGAGGATTGCGAAGAGGAATGAGATGGTTAGGGGTGGTGATGGGGCGAGGACCAATGATTTGCAGAAGGGAGGGTGGGGAGGTGCTATGTTGGCGGATGGGAATATTTAGGGGGAGAGGGGAAGTGGGATGGTCTGTTGTTTGGGGTGGGAGTTGATGATATGTGGAGGAGCTTCGGAGCAAGATTATTGTGTATACTTTTCCGAAAAATGTACTCACGGTCAGATGTGACTTAGCTGTTTTAGAACCCAACAGCTGTTTTAGAACTCAACACCTCTGAATAATTTCTCTTCAACTTGTGTACAAGTTCCGCTTAATACATTTCTTCTTGATGAAAGAGTTAATCAACCTCTGTATTGATAGCTTTCACAAATGCCGATCAGATAACATATACTTTTGAAGTCCGTCTCTTCATCGCGATGTTTTGCGGCAACTCGGCCCCCCGTATTGCTCAAAATATGATATAACTACTGATGTAAGCCGCAAAGACGTAATGAAACTTTCTGATATGTCGTTGCTTCTAGTGCATGTATCTATTATGCAATTTCTAACTCATCCATTCTTCTCCTAGAGAATCGCAGAAAGCACAACGTCTTGCGTGACTTGATTTGTATATTAGGTAGATTTGTGGATTATGGAACACTTTTCTTACATTAAACTTTGATTAAAAAATCATCTTGTAGGAAAACTTTAAAATAGAGTACTAGTCTTCTTTAAACACGTTTCTTAAAACTTTAATTAAGAAATCATCTTGTAGCAAAGGTTTAAAGTAGAGAGTACTAGTCGTCTATGAATGAAAAGATTGACAAGTCGATTTAAGTATAAAAAAGAGGTATATTGTAGATATTTCCAGTACATCTGAATGAAAACACAACGCTCAAAATTGAGAAAAGCATAGACTAGGGCAGCTTTTTGACACGACAAAGACACAGTTTAACAATTGCTTGCGTGTATTTGATTGCAAAAGTTCTATGCTTCTCAAGACTTGAATGGTTTAACTGTAGTTCTAGTCGTAAAAACGAGTACATTAAACTGATTACTATGAGAGTGTATTATGTCGCATTTATGGCATATCAAAGCTGTCTATCACCTTCGCCTTGTCATAAGCTTCAACGTAAACTTCAATGGGATGAATTTCTTGAAGTTCATCAGAAAATAACTGCAATCTGGTTTACAAATCTTCGAATTGAATGCTTATTGATCCTTGAGTAGTCAAAACATTGACCACGCTAAACTCATGTACAGCCTGCTGACTAGTCATTACCTAATAAGCCTCTCCTGATCCCCGACTACATCACCATTCAATCTCTCAACATATATGGCAAACTCAGTGGCTTCTCACCACACCTCGCATTATTGAACTTCTCGTTCCATTTATCCGCTACTATTGTGTACGCTTCTGTCTTCAACGGAAGCGAGCTCACTGCTTTCGCTCGCTCTCTTGCGCTTTTCTAAAGTAACTGCTCGCTCCTTTGCCAGGATAGTTTCACACTCGGTGATTGCATCGAAGTCGGGGCTGGCTGGATCGTAAAGCTTTTCTGAGTTTATTTTCGATAGCCCACTGGATGGCTGAGAACCTTGGTCCGCAGAGACTACTCTCTTTATAGGTCGAGAGACCCACGGCCCATCATAAACGGGCTTTTGAGTATTCTGATAATTTGAGTGCGTAGCTTCAGGTTCAGCTTTTGAGTTTTCTGCATCTCGAGCCTGGGCAGCGATCTCAGCGTTCAATCTATCGACCGATGCCTTCACTTGTTCTACCAAATGTGGGGTAGATTTCCCAGGAGCTTCGTCCTCGTTAAGAATGCTATCGTTAGGATTGGAAGGTGGTGAGCTGTTCGAAAGACCATCAAGTACGCCCGCCATCTTGTTCAATGAGGAAGTTATGAGATAACGATGGCCACGATAGATTTTAGGTGAGTATACACAATTAATTACGAAGAAAAGGAATATCTCCAGGGGTCTTTTACGATAGATCGTTTCGGTAATCAGAGATCTTTGGTATGAAGCTGGAGCTTGATGTTGCTAAATGAGTATGACGTTGCCTCAACGATAGCCGAAGTTGGTGAACCAGTGATATTTCACACCCTCATTAATTTCTCCACATGCTCCTATTTCCTACATAATGTCCAATTGGACGAGCCTGGAGACCTCTCGGCCAGATATGATGAAGTTTTACTACGGCTCGGGTGCTAAAATAGACTTGTACATCCCTCATGTCTGTAATCTAGTAAAGCCCTTTTAACGTTCCTACAATGCAGCAAACGTATAGCGTATCACTATAGCGTATCACTAGTTAGCTCATATTTGTTTGGAAGTTTTGGATGACAATAATGCGATGAAATGATGACAGAGGGTTGTGATATCTAATGCGCTTTACCTCGTCAAAACAACAGTTTTCAGGTTGAGAGGCGAGATTATGTCACCATAAGGTACAACATCCGGTGTGCTGAAGGATTATAGGTGAGATCTACGAGCTGGCAAGGTATACTAAACGGCTCAGCTCCAGTTGTTTGAAGTTGGTGATAGAGCTAGCATTCGCACGTACATTTGATGTGACAATGCGTCATCTATGTTGTTTCCAATAGCAAGAACGTCACAACGAATGTCTATTCGATTTTTCATCTTTCTTGGTGACTTTTGCATTACCGCCTCATAACTTTTAGGCAGTAGGGCCGAATAGTCTTTCTGTGCCCCACGAAGAGTTTGTAATCCTAGACATGGCTCGACAATGATCTTGAGGTGATGACCCATCAGCTTCCACCCGGAAATAGACCACCAGGAAAGGCAAACAAAATACACTGCCTGTCTTAAAAGAGTGTTGCTCTTAGTAATTCAACCTTTCAGATATACGTTCTATCGGAAGAGATGGATGGTATGGGTAAGATAATGGCGCTGTTGGAAATCTTACGAGCAATCCGTTAATATGTCACCCAATGCGTAACAAACCCGAATATTGTTCCGCTCCAAATTTTATAATCCTCAAGATACCGAAGCTACGTATGCTAAATTCCTTCTCTTTCCGATCCTTGCGCGAGGCTGAGTCTTCCAGGAACGTATCTTGTCGCCAAGGATATTGCATCTCGGGTCCCATGAGCTTATTTGAGAGTGTCAAAATAATACCCTGTATGAATGTAGCTCGTATATAACTTTCGGATCTTAAGCTAAAGAGACATCCTCGAGACTCTAAGTGAGAAGGGGAAAGGATTACATCGTAATAACGAGGTGGAAGCTGGTCGAAAGATATTCTGCGATGCGCCTGACACAACAATCTGGCAAGCTTCCCACGCTCCTTAGAGTTGCTAGTTACTTCCGGAAATATATATCTGGCTCAACCGACATGGCTGGTCTCTGAAGCCAGTCTTTGATGGAAGATCTTCTGTGGATTCGTGACAGCCGTGATGGCACCGTATATTCAAGCCCAAAGAATATTCGGCACTGACTTGGTCTTGGGCTGCGGTCGAATGACGTATCGCGTATTCCACTTCATTGTATTATTGCTCGCCAGAAGTAAGAATTCTTACCCGATATATACAGCTTGTATCGCACGAGCAAAAGGTCGTTGACATAGCCAAGCTAAACGAGATCAAAGTCAAGGGCCCAGTCTTACAAGGATGTTTTTCCTGGAGAAGGAATCGGTCGAATCAAACTGTGCACAAGGTGCACTTGTCCCAAGGAGCATTGACTGAATTAGTCTATGACCCTGAAGACACCAAATCTCAGTGTTACGGCCAATGCAACCTAGAATTGGATATGTTGATGATAGCCACGAGAACCTAGACTCAGGCCGTATTGATGTTACTTTCCTGAGGCTGACTCGACTGCGTAGGCGTCCTTAAAAGCGGCTCACAGTGAGTGGGGTTATCATGGTACTGCAACGGCTAACATAATCATTAGTCTACGAGCGACTTGGTATGGCTGTCACAAGGAAATCTGCCTGGCGATACAAGACACCCGATGGATTTAGGGCCAAAAACGAGATGGAGTTGTGGGATAACCTCAAGAGTCCATTCGATACACACGGCGATCACGAGAGGTTTACTGTCGTGTGAAATACGATGGAGATATTATTCAAGGCGATCAACATACATTTGAATGTTTCTTCTCTTAAAGGTGCCGTACGCACAGGGACGTTTCGTGGATAATATTTATAATCCAAAAACCAGCTTTGCGCCGGAAGGTCTCGGGTAGGAACTAGAAGGTAAAGGTAAGGGAACACTAATGCTGGTAGCGAGACTTAATGTAACAGCTCCGCACAGCAGAAACTTCAGGTTGATGCCTTTTAACATTGTTAGGCTCCGAAAATTGTAGGGTCAAACTGGGCAATAGTCGTGGAACTGTTATGTTGGCGCACAAGTACTTCTCAAAGAATAAGACCCTATTGTGGAATACGACATATCTTAGCATTTTCGTCTCGATCCAAGACATTCAGTGTGGCAAATGAAACGAATTTCACCCATTCGACAAGCAGAACATTCAAGAATGAAACCAACTCACGTCAATCGAAGTAACTCGAAACCTGATGCCAGCACAAGCTCTTTTATTTGACGTGTATGTCGAGGATAACAAGAGTTCTTGACTTTCAGCGAGAATAATAGGTAGGGAGGCGCTATTGTTAATCCAGAGGATAGGGTTATTCGTCACAATCGCGGATATAGTATAGTAAATATTAGCCAAATTTTTGAACTCTTGGCTTTCAGATATGCTTTCTTAGAAACGTATTAGTTACTATGGTAGTATAGAGCCACGAGATAAGTCGCTTTATTTTCCATAGCATTTATATGTTCGTCGGTCTTTTGAATAAAAGATATGTGATTCGCGGACCTCGCTTGAGCCCCTGACTATGAAATGACAAGTCCAAACACTTCACAAGATGTGCCTTGATGGTGCAAATGGATTTGTCAATGTTAATAATCTCAACTCATTGTGTCGAGATGTAAATTTGGGATGAGGTGTTCTATTAGGAAATGATGAGTGGAAGGAAACAAAATCTGGATTGGGCAGGGTACGGGCTAATTAATGGGTGATGATGACTTTCCCCTGTTGATCACTAGGATGAATGCAATGAATACTGAATTTAATCGTGGATTTAAAAATACTTCAGCACAGTGGTATTTCGAGATATTTCCAATTTGGGATTTCTTTGCATTACACATACAACATCCACCCTCTCTATCACACATTCCACTCAATGGTCAAATAACTGCTCTAGATCATTTGGACAAGCTCTGCGTCCATGCATTAACTTTCCTTTTACGGCGCTTAAAGCTAAAGACGTTAAATACTATAATTTTTTTCCTATTAGATGATAAATGTTAGTGAGGTTATAGTTATTCTTACTGGGAGAATAAAAAAGGTCCTTGACGTAATGTAAATCACAATAGTATAGCTGAGTATAAAACTCGGGTCTTAGGCAGAGAGTGTGCTAAGACGACGTAAAAGGAAATTTAATATGCCCGCATAGACTAAGGGAACGGCCACCGTCAGCTCTCTTGTTGGATGCAATTGGTTGATGTTCTTAGATTGCATGGTTTTTAGCGGTCAGCACATACAGCCTTAATAGGCGGAAAGAAAGCCGATTGGTTCGGCGTGAGTCTCAAGCTGTGTGACACTTAATATGTGCGATTCTTCATCGGCGTATGAACGTATTTGGCAAGTGCCGATACCAAGCGAGGGGAGGGGTTGAAGCATGTTACAGTAGCGACAGGATGTCCACGGGTAAGGCTGTTACCCCAACATGGTTCCCACCGAAGTGTTGACTCTCTCAAGTGATTGTATTCGCGTAACGTTGCCGCCATTGCTCTAGCCATCATCCCATACTCTAGGACTATCAGAAAACTTTTTTGCCTACAGTGGCTTTGCACTTCAAGTGTGGTTTTGATAGATTTAGAATGTCGTATTTTTAGACGTTTGACTATGTTACTTCCCAGGATCAGACTGCGGAGTATGTTCTGCCATTGCATGTGCATTCACACTATCACGACAGCCGGACAAGTTAGGTGCTGTTCGGGACCGATTCTAGAAAACAAGTACTTGGTTTCATTCAAATTGATTGCTGAGATTATTTTTGTCTCGCGGTCTGCATGCACTGCCTCTCGGGTGATACTCTGCTAATCAAAAAATGTTTCAAAAGTAGTCGCACAAGCTTTTTTAAGATCTGCGGTCTTGGTAGTCAGTCGCGTTGAAATGTCATATGGTACGTTATAGAACCTACATTCCATGTGTCGCTTAGCCTTCCAGGGCTCATCAAAATTCTGTATACTTTCTTTCAACGTCGTACATTATAGAATCTTTTTCTCGAGACCACTTTTTCATTCATCCTCTGTCCTCGATACAATTTCGTACCGAAATCCCCGCCAAACCGCTTCTCAAGGACAGAACTATGAATCAGCCTTATCCTGATTATTTTCCTGATCGATTTCCTTCCTCTCCAACCGTATTGACGGGTCTGTGGGAGAAATATAGTGAAACAAGACCTGGACGTTGGGTTTGGACCCTTCGTAATAGTGATGCAATTATTGTCCTAGGTTGTTTTACCGTTTTGGTTGCCTTCTCGCAATCCAGATCATGGACTATCTTACGCTATCTAATTCTTCTAAGAAAAAGATCGGTGAGGCTTGACGACAATGGCGTCAGTGACGACGCACTCGAAGATATCTCCCAAGGAAGAGCGATTACAGATGTTCTACCTTTTGTCGAGTATCATACTCATAGACTTCGAACCCGAATCATCGAAACATGTACATCGCGAATCTCCCAGGAGCGGCATAGCAGACCTGGCACTCCTGATTGCTCAGTAATATCACCACTTTTCGGGATCGTCGCTTTCTTGAACATAGCTCTGTTTATATTTTTAAGCGTTGCCATGCCTGTACTTCTTTCGCAAGGTGCAACTGGATCAGCTCTTGTGAGATCTAAAATGGCGGACACATGTATATATCCGCTATCTGACAATATATCCGATGCAGATTCTGTATACAGTCATTATCTAAGTCTGAGGACCGCAACAGAGCGAGACTTGAAAAGCTGTCCTATAGCATACTTTGGATGCGAACAGCAGTATCACCTCCCAAAACGACAAATTGTCGCTAACAATCTTCAGACATGTATGTTCGCGGAACACACATGTCATAACAATACTTTGGCATACGAAATATCACATAGGGGTATTACGCCAAACGAGATGAGAGTCAATTCAAGATCAAGAATTACGATCAACCATCGGCTTACCTGCGCTCCTATTTTCCTTGACACATTCCTTCACTTGAAAAATGGCTCTGGAAGCGAAACAGTGATTTCTGTTGCCGTTAGAGATAGATTTTTCGAAGTTGCCGACCGGAAGCTGGGAATAACGTTACGTACAATAAACAACCCTAACCTTACCACGAATGAAGACCTTAGCACACGCATGCGCGGAGAACGATGGCCATACGACCTCACCATACTACCACAATTTTCTGCGCTTGATACGTTTACTGGTAGAGGACCACCGGGAGGACCTAACCTTACTACATTCGGTGCATACCCCACAGAGGAGGTTGTTGACGAGAAATTACAAAGCCTAAAGGGAAAGATATTTCTAGCAGTCCATCGAGCCGGTCCCGCAGTATATACTTATACAAACGATGATCCACTGTTCTCCTCTCACGTCCCACACAAAATTCTTTTGGGACCTACGTACTATCTCCCCGACCAAGAAGCAACCGCACTTGGCTGTCTGGAGAGTTTTCAATACTGCGTAGCAGCATCGCATTTCTGTACATCCTGGGGAACACTATCAGAAAGGCTTGATGAAGTTGAGGAGGAGCTGAAAAAGGAGCAAGACATAAGCACTATCGAGGACGTTTGGGTTTCCAGAATGCTCACAGAAGAGTTATCAGTCCATGAATACTTTCTACAGCGAACCCCTTGGATGTTTCATAATAAGAATGTTCCCTTCACATTGCCTGATCCATTGGAGGTAAAGTGGGAAGGACATCCGATGGGTCAGACCTTGACTACAGATTGGAGAGGAGAAGTCAAAGAATGGCTCTTAAAAGGGATTGAAAAGACGATGTTACAGGTCCAACATGGAGCACTTATCGACATCAAACGGAAATATTATAACGCTCCCTTTTACCAAAACACCTTGGCGGGACATGAAACACTTTGTGACCGGGTACTCTTTGCTCATATGAGTTATACCAATATTCACTTTGTAGGCTTTATTACGACTACAGTATTGCTGGCTATCCTGTGTATTTCCAGCTACTTTGTTAAGTGGATTGAGAACTGGATTAAAATAGTCAGCAGGTGTTCTATCAAGGCCACAGCTAACTTTTCACAAGCGATTATCAGGGGGTCGAAAACTCTCTTAGTGATGTGGAGAGAACTATTATGGCCCCGAAAGCTAGTATTTCTTGAATGGCCTGTTATGATTGGGATGGGGTTCTTGGGGAGAGGGCGTCGTTTTCTCTTTGATGATATAGAATCTGATTCAGGTAACATTCATTTGGCAGATACGAGTCGAAGCTAGGGTTAGGGGATGATTCACTGGGGGAAGACGAAATATCTTCTTATTGCCGGGGTAATAGCACGTTGTTGTCAGATACATTTGTAAAGTATCTGTACGTAAGAGTACTTGTGTCCTGAAATGTCATTTCAGTACCAGGATAGAATACATGAATGTCATATTTATTAAAAGTAGAAAAGAATAAGTAATCATTGACGTATTTCTTTCTTTGGATAATCCTTGTTTGTTGTGTCCTCTTTGTTTTACTCTCGAGTCTCGGCAATCTACGATATGTTGTCTTTTACGAAAACGAGTTGCAATCCTACTTCAAGACTCGTCGCTCGAGAGTAGTTAGTTTATCTAGACCTCGAATAGAAAGGTTAGGAGGACTTTGTCTCCCATGGACGAGCTTGTACAAAAGTATTATCTTTTTTCTTTTTGTAAAAAATCGTATAAGAAAGTTTGATTTACGTAATGTATAGCATATTATATAATTAAGCGTTATATTTAGTTTTCTATATTATCAAACCCTTTTTACTTCTTAGGCTTCGGGTTAGAAATTCCCTTGTCTTTTATCTTCTTAAAACATTAACACTCAGTTTTTTTTGAAATACCATGCCATTCCCAGAAGTGGTAACTATTGAACAATCTTCTTATCACGTGAACAAAGCAACCTCCTGCCAAGTCTTCGGGATATCTTCCCGCATCTGCCTTCCTCTTTCATCATCGGAATCCCAAAGTTCTTCGGCACAGCCGCAAATTCAAGACTGTGACTTTATCTGACCAATCTCTCCAACACGAAATCGCAATGTTTCCTTTCGACGACAATCACGATCTTCCTCTCAAGCTTTGAACCTGCTCGGTCCGTTTGCAGCAGTACGACTGAAACCGAAGCAGAGATATGAGCAACATGTCTTTGGCAGCCAAAAAACAGCCCAAGGCCGGGCAGAATCGTGACAAACATTCTAGCGTGCCTGGACGAGACTATCTTACCTCTCTCCCACTTGAAATTCAAGTCATCATTTACAAATATGTGCTTTACAGCTCCTGGTCCCGCTTTTCGACAATCCATATCCTCAGACCAAAGCACGTCTCATATGACTCCAAAGGGAAGTCTCAAAGGGATCGGCTCTCCATGTCTCCATGTAGTGTCTCAAGTCACGATGTATCAACACAAAGTGCAACAGCAATCTGGCAACAACATATGAGGAACTGTACCTACTACGGGCTTGGGCTCCCTTATCTTAAGACTGGTGATACTCTTCGTACTTACAGGAGACGACTCCTGCACACTTGTAAAATAATGTAAGCGATTTGAAAGATGTACTGATCTTTTGCTGACTCACAGGATCAGATACGCAATCTCTGTGGAATTGGCGCATTCATATTTCACCTTTAACATTCTTAATTTTGGAACGGCATACCTTTTCTTGACACGCACCCCAAAAAGTATGCTCAACATGCTGAAGAGGTTGAATCTAAACTGGGTGGTTGTCTGGCCATTACGCTCATCTAGAATACAGCCTTCCAAGAAAACCTTTAAGCTCACCGAGAAGTCTTCTACGCTCGAAGACAATTGGGGCGAAATTTGTTCCGTTCTCGAATGCATGCAAGGGTTAACAGAGTTGAAGATATGGTTGTCTTATTCACCTTCCAAGATTATGGAAGAAGCCCTTCTTAGTCCGCTAGCAAATATCACAGTGGATGGTGTCTTCGTTTTAGAGCTGCCTCATGTCCCGGAGAGACAAGCTTGGCCAGAAATGGCGGTCGAGAGACCAGGCGTTTCGTACACGATGGTGCGAAGATCCCATGCGGAAGAAGAACTTATCGCTGATGTATACGTCTCTGGTGGTGGCCCGGCATTCATTGAGCATCGATTTGTTAGGGAACCTGATATTACCATTCTCAAGTGCATTCTGGGGTTGCCTTGGCTACTCATAAAATGCGGCGTCGATTACGTTGCGGAATTAGCTCGACGTCGAAACCGAGGGCAATAATTACCAGAATCTGCGAATGGTGCGTTCCGAACATTTTCCAACTTGAATTTCGGTCCGAGTAAGAGCTACGCGGCCGAGATGATTAGATCGTGACCATCGACACAATTGGCACGACTGTAATCAAAACCTCAAAATCTCGGGGTCAAGGACAGTTGCAAGCGGCTCTGAGACAATGGGGAATTCTCACGCTTTTTCTAATGCGAAAGAAAGCAGTGTAGTGCGATGGACTAGAGATCTGGCGTTGCATCAACCGCTGATGAAGATATGATGCTATGATATACAGAACTGCGAGCAAGCCCGGACATCATCATAGAACCACGTCGAATACCGCGAAGACGGTACCCATGTTTTTCTGCCAAGAAAGACGTGTTATTCGTATGTCTTATTACCACCAGCAGGTGATACAAATCAGACAATCCCGAAGCACAGAAGAAGGTTAGGTCACCTTGATTGAACTTTTGAAGAACACCAACTCAAGTGTTGATTCAGGACAACTCGAGTCTCAACATCTGCCTTTTCCTCTAATCGGCGGACTTTGTGGATCTTTTCTGCAAGACAAACGCGCTTGCTTCCTCAAACCCACTGTGGGCTTATGATTTTGTGTCGCTTGGTCTAGATTCGAAATATATCCTTCCAAGACTCCAAAATGGACCCCGTTTTAATTGTCAACTGCCACGCCATGGAATATTGAAACTTTTCAGGTGTCGCTGCCACGAGTCGACGTTCGAGCACTACCCGATTGTCACTATCATCTCTTGGCTAAACATTCCAAGCAATTACCAAGCATAGCACAAAGTCAATTGTCCGGTCACCCCACATATACCACCTCAGAAGCGCACCTACGAGTAGATCTCCCCCCTTCCCGTCGCTAAGCGAGGACTACAATAACTTCATCGTTACTGTATTGCATCACGTACAACAAGTTTATACCTAGTGTTGTGCATATTTGGTACAATAACCCGATGCATGGCTTATGTCGCCTACAAATTTCCTTGAAATCGTCCACTGAAAGGGACACACAAAGTGGAAGTTTACTGCCACTTGCATACTGTTCTTTCTAGTCAACCTTCTGGAACAAATCAAAGAGCTGAAATGAAACCGCTGGATCCATCATCGCGACGGAGGCCGCCAATAACTGCCTATACTAATGACAATGTGGAGGTCTTAGCTTAATGTCTGTGCGATGGATGAACTAGGCCGTGGCCCTGCAGCTGCATCAAGCACCCCCCATCCCCATCAGAGCGACCAACCTCGAACGAAGCTGCAATTCAGCAGCTCGTCAAAATCCAGTTATTTTTTGCACGCCAATCACGGAAGTAGGAGATGCTTCGAAATACAATGTCATCTGACAAGGTGCATGATTCCCGCTGCAAGCTTCCAATAAAGAAGGAACTCCTCCCTAGCTAGCCTCTAAAAGGGATCGACCTTACTCACCGACCTTTGGTAGTACAGTAGTCCGCATGTTGCTGCGGTACAGTCTTCAAGTCAACGACATATCACAAACGATCTTTGCCATCTTGATCTTTTCTGTTGCAAGCATCTAGTTTCGCCAACGAGATGAGCGGGATTCACGCACGTTCTCTTGGCTCAAACAAGATCTTCTGCCAGAGAGGTTTTAGTCGCCTTGACTGCCGTGACTCGGCATATGGACCGAAGTTTCCGCATCTACTTGGCTTCTTGGCTGAGAAGGGATCTGCTAGATCGCAGTATCAAAATGTGTCGAAAGCGTCCAAGTTCTGGTAACAATTGGAGGCGGGGTGCGGGTTGACGCGTAGGCTGCACTGTGTCGATTACTCTTGGCCGGGCGTGCATGTTAATCTTTTGCGGGCGCACTGAGGTGGCGCTGTAGCAGGTCACTCAACACCAAGAGTTTGTGAACGTGTGGGTGGTTTGGTGGGTGGGGGTTGTCCACAACGAGATGCAGTGACTGCAACTGCAGATGCGCATCCTTTGGGGATAAATAGATTCAGAGGAACCCTTCCACTCTTCATTCTTCTCATCATCACTCCAGCACAATCAACAATCAGCACTATCAAAAGTCAATTACCTATCAATCCTTCCAAAAATCTTCCACTCAAAAAACTACCGATCAAAATGTCTTCCCAGCAAGAATTCCAAGCCCCAAGATTGAGTAATTTTTCACATATCAATTTCATTCTACTATTACATACTAATTCATCAACAGACCGCTCCTCCACCACTTCCTCAGTCACCTCCGGCTACAGCAGCGACGGATGGCTCGAACTCACTCACACTCCACGTGATGATGCCTCCTCCATCTCCTCCACCTCTACCGGATTCCTCCCTCTGACCGCCGCTGTCTCCAGACCAGCAGGCAATGTCCAACCAAACGTCACCGACGAAGAGCGCCGCCTCTTCCTCCTCAGAGCGCGCAACAACTAAGAATCTGGCATGCTCTTTCAATCAGCCGGTCTGGACATCAACATGGAGTTTTAGCGACATAGCACGTTTGGGTGATGGAGTTTGATGTGTTGAGGAACTGTTTACGGATGGTCTATCTGGGTGGCACTTTTGGATGGGAATACTTCTATTGGCGTTTGATCACGAGGGGATGGGCTCGGAGATCTCGGGAGATGTGTTTGTGTGTCTGGCTGCATCTCATCTGCGGGGCAGCATGATTTGTAGGAGGATTATTAATGAAAACGTATACAAACTTCTGTTCGTCATATATCGCACTTTTGTGAGATTGATGCGATGACATGATTCCATTTCTGATCTTGCATCTAGGAGACAGTTGAGTTGACTGGACGACATTACGTGGGGTTAGTCACCTGTGAGTGTCGGCCCATTCAACATCGCGACGTGATAACATCTGCTCAGATTGCCTGATGTTTATCATAACACATCACAGTATCCGCCTCAAAAAGGCTCATCCAACAATTTTCAGCTAGAAAACATGTTTCCTGCGAAACCACGTTGACCCATGATCATCGTCATTCCAACTGCGTGGGGGTACACTTTACAAACCTTCCCGCCACCACAGACTCAAAAGCCTTCTCACCAATGTCACCTATGGAGAGGTCAAGTGAGCGCATAAAACAAAATAGACAAAGGGACCTCACGATCTACAGATGAATGTACGCATATCACTACTGAGAAAACAATGAAGGATATCCTTGTTAGCTGGATCAATGCAGGGTCAGAGATTGGGTAGAGTACCATACATGCGCCATCTACATGAACGCTAATATTTGAGCTTTTCCTTTATAGGAGTAATCTCTTAGATTTTTGCATAACAGCCTGGAACTGTGTTGTGCAACCAGGCGTTTATTGTTGACAATGAACAGAGCGAGTAGTCGTTTGGGGTTTGAGTTGTGGTGGTTTGCTTGAATGGTGAAGTCACTACTGGGATTCGGGCCAACAGTACTTCGACTGAAATCAAGGATAGTTGGTAAGTTGGAATCACTTCTTGGTGTCAAGTGTTGAGTAATATGAGAATTATTTCTTTGTGTCATATGTTAAAGCGTCATCGTTCACATATCATTGGAGCTTTATCATATGATTCTTTCGGAGGTTGTTTGCAAGCTGACTGGTTTAGGGGGAGACTTCGTACAAACCGTCATGACAGATTCGTAAGAAGATTATTCATTTCGCACGACTTGATAGACTCAAAGGAGATATTCAAATATCAGATGCCAAGTAAGTAACAGAGGAGACTCTTATTTATTCGTTTAAAACCCTGGGCTTGAGTCGTCCATCTTATATAGCCATTCAGATACTGACATGTAAATAAGTGAAGTTATATCAAAATACCTAAAAACGTTGAATCATTTTGCCCGGTCTGTAAAAGCAGTGCCTGTTGATAAATCAGCTGCCATCATTCCCTGCAGCTCATTTGACCCGACACGGCAGTCGATCCTGGTGATAGGATGTACAGCCTACTGTGTCTGACTAGCTACTACGGCATTGAAAAGCTTCGTTTCCTTCTCCTCCAATACGCTCTCTGGCCATGCCTTATCCTTCGCAGCTTGTTTGGCCATAGATCTGCGCAACTCTGCGGCTACTAACTTGCGTTTGTGCGTTACTAGTTGCTCGCGTACTGGCTCCAATTGAAGTAGCAGATATTGTCGCACGATGCCAACAGGTGTATTTAAGATCTCTTCGACTTTGTCGTCGTAGAATTTCTCGAAAGATTCTAGATCATTCCTCCATTCGTTGAGATAAAGTTCAGTCTTGTCCAGTACGGTCGGCCCTTTGAAGCAGCCGACTACAGCTACATCAATCCATAATTCAATTATGCCACCAGCACCTAGAAAAGCAGTGTACCACTGGTCGAAGAAAACTTTGCATATGTGCAAAGAGATTGTGTCAGCAAACAGTGCAGGCGCCACATCAGGATAAATTTTGCCCTGAGAAAATTGGCACATCTCTTCCCGTACTTGGGGCATGATTGCAGCAAGAACTTCCTGGAGTGAGAAGAGAATTCGTGTTTGAATTTCTTGGGAGCTGTTTAGCAAGAGGTCATTCTTCATATCCTCTGGTGATCGATCTTTGCCGTTGAATAACACAATCTCCTTCTTGGCCTGCGTAATGGACAATTCACGGAGAGCAACAAACCTTCCTGCCCTGTACTCAGACATAGTCTTTGTGTTGATACAG
>NW_007360989.1:103207-122569 GCF_000409485.1 Glarea lozoyensis ATCC 20868 | reverse complement strand
ATCAGCGATAGCTTCCACGGAGTTGTGGTTTGGCCAGCTTGCTTCGTAAAGCTTAAGATTCTCAGCTGTCAAACCAGAACCAATATTTTTGGGTCTTGTAGAGAGCTGAGACCATGTCTTCGCTCTTTCAAGTGCTGCTTTAGCAGCGTCTGTCGCATTATCTTGCAGCTTGTGGAAATGTGTGACCAGCCAGAGGTTGAGAGGACCGAAAGTTGACCCAAGACAAGTGACCAGCTTAACGACCGCCATGAGCTTTACATCATTCCAGGAACCGAGGTCACGAGCAAACGACCCGTCTGTATCACAAACGAAGTTCGCCAGGTCCTCATTTATGGGATGAAGAGTCTTGAATCGAAGATAGTGTCGTGCACCGAGTACTCCGCTGGCACCCCACATCAACGCCGCGAAAGAGTTATTCATACTATCTCGAAGTGGCACCTTGGATCGTCCTTCACCATGGTTGACAAACTCTACCTTGTCACTTCCGGGGACCAGTCGGAATTCGTGTCGAGACCAACCATCACGAAATGTGTGCTTCCGCGTGGTTTCCAGACGGACATACAAACGTGTTCCATCCATGACTGCTTCGACGACCTTAACGCAGTCGTTACCGAGGAAGATAATGGTATCGATAGGTGGCATTTTGCCCTCCAGAGCAAGTTGGGCCAGTGCTATTTTGTCGTTGAGGTTCGAGGTTAACGAGTTTCGCAATTGCTCATAGTCCTGATCCGATAAACTGTTGTCCCGGAAGCGTTTGTTATCTTTATGAGTGGGCAGAAGCACGCCACAAAATCCAGGAATCTTAGTTATGTACAAAACCATCAACATCGGATCATTAAGAGCTTTGTGAGGATCGCCAAGATCTAGGAGTACGCTGTACTCATACTGATGGCCGAAAATACCAGTCGTACTAGAGAAGCAAGCCTTCCCCAAATTGTGCAATCGACCCAATTCAGATTTGATGTCAAAATTTTGAAGTTCGGTGCCGAGCTCTCCAATGACTTCGGAATTCTCTCTCGCTTCGACTTGAGAGAAAGGTATTTGAGTCGTTGACTCTCGAAATTCCAGCCATATCTTCCAAGCTAATGGCCCTAACTTGTTGATCCCTCCAAAAACGAGACCAAGAGTTCGTGCTGACATTGTTATGAGAGGATTGTTGGAAGCCAGAGATGTAGTTGATGAATGCTCGCTTTGCGGAAATCTACTGAAATCCCTCGATCCCTGAGCTTTGTTATTTGCAGTCTGTCATGCCACCCCCAGTCCGAACGAATGTGGACAGTTGATCGTTCTATTTTTGTACGCATGAGGTTTGTCCGCTTTCAGCTGCGAATAATCAATCTTTCATTCGAAAACGGCAAAGACGTAGCGTGGAAGTGTGTTCCCGGGGGTACTCACATAACTCAATAATGTCTTCTCACATGGGCCTGATTGGGACGACGAAGGAGATCCTCAGTCCAGGTCTAGACAAACCTAATTGGAAGGCAATTTATTGGGTAGAAAGTATACCATCAATCCTCGGGGAGGGTCTGGCGAGAAACGCCTCTCGTCGAGACTCGTTTTCCTCAGACTTTTAATCTGGTTTTGCCCCATAAATCCCTTGATCTTTGTTAAGGTATTGGCCGCTCAAAGTGGATAGAATACATTATTGAGTTATGTGAGGATGGCCAATCGGACTGACGTCTTGGCATAGTGCGTTACATTTCAGCTCGCCACAAGATATTAACAGCTCAATACTGCACGTCGATCCTGCAAAAATGACCACTTTGGAACACTACTTCAGTCGCCCAGAGCGTAGAGCTTTTGAATGTTTTTCACGATGCATTAGAATCTAGCAAATGTGCTCTATGACTGGATGAAATATCTGCATGCGAGAAGTCTAGGCTCTGGATGCTCCGATGCTGTGGGAATTCGATATTTTCCCACATGCATCCTGCAACTCCACGCTGATTTCAACGGAGACCAAAATATTGAATGTTCTAGTGAATAGTTCCAATGATACCTGGTGCAGCATGCAGAAGATTACCATGGAATTGCGTGATTTTGGGTGTTGCGATCAGTGCTAGGGTCAAAACCCATCTTATAATGTTCTTTTACATCTCCTCATCGAGATACAACATATTCATCAGACTCGACATCATGGGCTTCTTAGATTTTGTCAGCAGTGCGATCGGAGCAATTAAAGACGTGGTGAGTAACAGATGATTGCTTTGGTTTGACACGTTTAACTGAAGACTTTCAGGTATCACACTCTCCCATTGTGAAGGCGCTAGCTCCAATCGCTGGAATAATTGCACATGCAGTGCCAAGTGTCGGTACGTGATATCACTCCAAGTTTGCTAGCAATAAATGAGTTGAGACTTACAATACAAAGGGCCCATCATTGACACGTTAGTTCCCGCCCTTGATGGAATCTTCAGTTCAGACAACGCCGCGCCAGCAGTTGATCAGGAGCCACATCACCTCTCTGCGGATGAGCTCTCGAAGCCTATACTTGTGAAATTGAATGGACAGGAGAAACATATCGAAAGTGTTTTAGGGACTGTCAAGGATCTTGAAAAGAAATTGCAAGCAGAACTGGAGTCGGTCAAGAAGTCTTTAGAGGACTCTATCAAGAATGTAAACACCTCCATATGCCAGAATTGCTCTCCCGCGCTGACCAGTAGGCTGTCACAACGATCGAAACGGACATCATAAATGCCATCAAAGCCGGAGTGCATGAGACAATTACGAGTATTTCTAATCAATATGCCACATTCATTAGTGACAAAGTGTTTGGACAAATTCGCGATGCTGCGTAAGTTACCAACTTACCATACCTGCAATCATGACATGTGACTCATTGACTGTAGGGAATGGTTTTCAAACCACCAGGTGGAGTTGAGGATCACGTTCATGGATGACGACACGAAGTTCACGGATCTCATCGGAGAGCGAGCGCTTCCTGGTAAGTTACGGGCACTACTTGAAAAACTGACGGAGGGTTTATCGAGCTTGAGAACCTTGCTCGAAAAAGAGGATGTCGTCGCCTCACAGCAGACATTAGACCTCTATTTGTTAGGTATTCATTGGCAAATCATCACTCATAAGGTAATTTCGGGAATACCGTGCCGCTGAAAGTATACTGATCCTTGCATAGGCGTATGTGGCAGACCGGTTGTAACGACCCAACTAACCACAGTAATAGCATCATCGTAACAAGAGGCTTGTATGCGCGAAAACTATTTCTAGAAGGCACAAATTGGGGTATGTTTACTTACGAGAGTGCTCTGGTTCGTTATTGATCAAAGCCCTAGAATTATATCTCTTCAACTTGAATCAGCTACAGCAAGACATCGGTTCTGTGAGAACATCTTAAATCCACTCTTTTTGATGGACCACTTACTTGTGCAGTTGCGAAGTGATACTATTACAGCCAGAGATGTACTGATCAACGTGGTCACCAATATACCCACGCGTCGGACGCAGGCCATTCCAGAACCTACACCCACCACAAACGATCCGAATAAATCATATATCCAAGATAATTGGTCTCCAATGGCTATTGGCGCGATCAATCTCGATGGTATACAGAAATTGACTGGGTTGACAGAGATCAGGTAACGTTCTCAGCCTACGATTGTCGTTGACACTACTCATACCCCCAGGTCTCATCAATCGCTCTATGTAGACACTTTTGCTGCGAAGCTACAACACCGATACTGGGTGGAGTTGGCGAATCAAGCCGTTAATTATAAATTAGCGCCGGCGCGGCTGGTGATCCAAAATCTCGAGGATAACAGTAAGTTGCAGCTGGCCAACTTGATGAATATACCACTAATTGTCAGTCCGCCAATGGAATAGTCGCATCCCTGTATCACCAGCCCACGTGGCAGATGGACACATACGTCGCGTCACACTTTTAGATAAGGACCTTGAAGCCGTTTACATTGGACCGAAAAAAGGAGAAGTGCTGGAGATGCTTGGCTTCAAGCCTCTAAATCCAGGATCGACCGTCGTACATCCTGTTCCGGGTATTTTTTATGTTCCTGGTCACGACTTGACTGGAAAGTCTTTATCGTAGGTACTGCAAACCCTACAGGGAACGACTATCTCTGACCTGCCTAGATATGTGGTTACCTATAGTAGCATATATGGAGAAAGTTCGACGAGCGTAGTCACTAGTTCATTGCCCTTCGACTCAAAAGTGAAAATTCTCTACGTGAGTCTTAGTGGAAACGTTACTCGAATCATACTTATGTGTTATAGCTTGACCTAGAACCAATCGCATTCGATAACGATCCCTTGGCTAACACAACTCGCCCTAACGATCCCGGAGGCAATTCTGTAGCGCCAACAAGGGCAATCAAGAGACGAAGTAAGCAAATTCCCATTTGAAGCTGTCATATCGCTAATAAAACGTAGTCTACGTTATTGTCAAGAGCACCGAAGGTCAACCAGAGTACCGGTTCCCTCTGTGTGAAGTGGATGACCATGCTCTAGGCGTATATCATAGCTTCGATGATCCAAAGCCGTACATAGTCAAATATACTCAACAAAGAGCTGATCGTGGCGAACAATGAGCGTAGAATCTGGGTATTGGGGAATTACTTGGGTAGCAAAATTCTCAGATATGAATCAGCTCGTTCACATCGATCTTCGTGTTCAACGCTCTTCTTTGCAGAAACGTTTTTTTGCTCTTTACTGTGGGGGATTTCACGAAAGCCAGTACCTGCGACTTTCCCTGCTCGCTACTGTCGTTTAACTGTCACAGTAGTCTATATGCACTATTGGAGTCTTGCGCGATGGCTGAGAAATACGACGAGGAAAAGTCCGCGGTTAGCGGCACCGGATATTCGAATAGCGACAGTCCTCATTTCGCGGATACATATGAGACGAAAGAGCCATGGACTCGAAGATTCGTCGATAGTTTTAAGCGCGATCCTAATGCGATTATATTAAAACCAAATAAGGCTATTGATCCACACACTAGCGCACCGGTTGGAGGACATGGCGGTTTTGATCACGCAGCTGCAGTAGAGCGCACAGCTAACAGCGGAATGGCAGGTCCAAAAGCGAAGTCTTGAAACTCGAGTCCCTTGTGTTTGTTGGAATTGAATGATTCAACTAAATATGTTAGACTAACAGTTGACATCCTAAGATGAGATATGGGTCATCTTTGTCCCGGTCAATCACCAGATTTATGAATTGCTTCTCTTTTAAGGCCAGTCATGTATCGACGCGCAAGTCAATAATGGCTATATATAGATGCCTGAAACTTTTGAACTGTTTCTCCTGTTGTATTCAATTGGCGCCACTTGAAGAAGTTTTATTTTTGCATTACCTTGATCTTAATTTACGGCTGGACAAGATATCAATAAGGTTCCTGACATCATCTACACAATCAAATCTACACAATAAAAAGCGTAACCCAACAGTGTCTTGAGTTTAGCAAAGGTAAGACATTTGATTTTTCGTTTCATAAGTGTAATGAAGTATGCTAAACTAGATCAGACACCTCTTTGAAATTCGTTGTTTTCAATAAGCATAGCGATTGTGTTGCTAAATCTCGAGTCACAGATATATTTCACAAGTCAAGGGTGGACCGTCCGTTTTTACACATGACAACTAGCAGTTTACTTAGCGCTATGGGTAAGGATCTTTTGCCAAATTTTACACAAGCCAGTATAGCTTCTACTTCATATGCACGGGCTAACATGAGATTTTCTCTGCAGGTGCCAATAGCGGGACTTCGCAAACTGCCAGTTCTGACCTTAGTGTTTCCGCAGCTCCCCCACTACCACCGCGGGACAAGGTGTTTGAACACATCGTTAGGGACTCCGAGTTGATTACAGTGAACTTCAAGGTCGAAGCGGATAAGGGCTATGACTTGGTCAAATTGGCTAGAATGGAGAAGCCTAATCCTTCCCACAAAACCCAAAACGATCCTGGCAAAGACACCTTGGTTGCATCTATTGAGAGTCCTGCCGATCATTTCTTCAACGGCAGCAAGGATACCTTCTGGTTCCGCCTCACCGGAACCCTTCCAGCGAACACACTAAGCATTATCAGTAAAGATGTTGAGAGGGTGTTTGACGCGGCCCGAAAAGTCATCGTTGATCAAGACACGGCCATTAAAAAAGAAAGTCTACTAGCAGACCTGTTGAGTTTGTGCGAGCACCTCGACGTGATTTTCGTTTGTTCTGGCGAAGATGTCAAACATTTTCATCTATGCCTTCTTCGAAATGAAGTCGGACTTCTTCCAGCAGGCTCACAGATTCAATATTATTAAGGAATCAGGCGTATACACTTACCGAGTTCCCATATAACCCCGAATTGACTTCTTTCGGCAAAGCACTCGAAACTGGAGTGCGAGAGAAGAAGCTCAAAGTTATGCCTAGAATATTTCGTGTTTGTTCGACAGTTTAGGATTTGAGCAGTATGCTTTCGAGGATGACGTTTCGGAATGTTAGGATTTATAATATCTGTTTATTTCAGTTTTTAAATTAGGCCGATGTAAAGTTCGAGAATTGAATGGCACGGCTACCGAAAGCGAAAATTGAGTCAATACCCTGGTTTGGAGTAAATCAATTCTGACAGAAACAGTCTTGCATAATTAAAATTGTTTTGACCTACTTGTGTTAAGAGTCTAGTTGCTTGGTAGAAACAAATAAAGAAAAATCCAATACAAACATTCTTTCAGAAATTGATGTTTTACGTCAACAATGACTTGCACAACTACTTTTTCAATGGATTTCACGCTAGGAGACTGTTAAATTTGCAATCTCTAACACCTCCTATGACAATTGCTTTGTCATCCTTCACCCTAGAACTTGTTGCTCAATGTTGTTTCCACAAAAGCCCACCCACCCCGTAATGCCAGTTCCCGTCCAATAGTCAAAACTACATGATTCGTACGCCCTTAACCAACTACAGACACAAAACAGACCATGTGATTTTTTGTGGACGTTAACAAAGACTCTTGTGATATTAAAGAACATCTAATGAAAACTGTCGCGGAAATTTTGTAGTCACCTCTGCAGTCTTAGGAAATTTAACTAAGAAAATAGTAGTCTACAAAGCTTTATCTGGTTCTGTTGTACTTCGTCTCCCAGAGTTGTGCCTAGAATGTTTGCACATGATACCAATAACGTATATAAGTCGGCCGACGCGTCTGTAAATTCTCCATCATTAGACAGATATCGCAGCACAAAAGGCTCACAGCACGTCGTTCTTACAATGGTAACCGCCGGCATTTCAGTCAACTTACCATCAAGTAAGCATTATCCATCACTTCTAAAGTTTTAGGGCTGTTTCTAACACAATTTCAAAATTTAGCTATCGGCAGTGAGAATACTTCAACACCTCTCACTGAGTTCAAATTGTTTCCAACTTTACCGACGGAACTACGATTAATGATATTCGAATGTATCATTCCGGCATCGGAGCTGATTGATGTCGATATTGAGGTTGTACTCGTGAACGGAGTTAGCACTATTCGGATAGCACGTGTTGCAAAGAGACGTATTATTTTATGGGCAGTGGACCACGAGGCAAGATCGTTTACCGATAGGATTCTAGCCAGAAAGAGTCATAGTCTGACTGAATCTAATGCTCAAGGAGATTTCCCAGTGACATTCGAGGGAGACGTTGACATGATCCGGTTGGGTCCAATTAGAAATCGCACCGGCAACCCCCTCGCTCATGCAATCAGCAACTCTGCTGTGGGTGGCTCACTCAGCACCCTTTTTGCTCACGCCAGCAACATCCAAATAAACTCAGCAGCCCCTCTACAGCAGACATTAAGACACAGGTTGCACCTTTTGGAGAATTTCTCAGGGATAAAGAGATTCTATTTTGGCTGGGGAAACGATCAGGAAATGCGGAGATTTCACCTAAGCCCTTCTCGACATGGATTCGTCGATCAAAACTACCTTCGCGTCGATTATCCATTTGCTGCTCTAGTAACAACCTTCCACAGAACACTCGTACAGGCTGCTCAATCTCATGGGCTTCAAACTATTCCAGAAGTCTTTGGTGTCTTGAAGAGTAGAGTCTAGAAATAGGGTGTTGTTAGCTCAGGGAGTTGAATGCCATGGATTTCGGCTCATAATGGAGTTAGTTGTACTCTCGAACTTCATGTCCATAATCAGCTCATGTGGGTAATGCAAAGTTGAGGAATAAGATGTCTGGAACTTGATCGGGATAGATTCTCGCTGTATTGAGTCTGGTAGTAGTATCTTTTTGGTATAAAGAGTTATGATCATTCACCAGTGTCACTAAAGTCTCGAAGGACATTTTGACCTGCTAATAATATAACATACACAAGTTGGGCAAATATGGAAAATAATCTGAGATCTTAGTGAAGTCTACTTTATTTTGATTTGTACAGTGTATTAAGTGAGTTGAGTTGAGTTGAGTTGCGGGTCTAACTCAAACTTAACTCAAGATAATATATAGTAACTTAAACTTAACTCAACTTAACTTAAACAAATTATAATTATCTTGAGTTGTTAAGTTATACTACACACGTGATACTATAGCTAATCGGAGGACCCGGATCCTACGGCCCGACCCTACTTCGCCACCCTTACTTAGAAAGGAGGGGGGGGGGGCGCCGCTTCGCCTCCTTAATAATCCTTTCTACCTTTATTATTATATTATAATAACGTTAAGAGATATTAAGAAAGTTATCCGAGACTCTAGCTACTAGAGTCAGCGAGGATAACCCCTATATCTTTAGACCTATTATAGGGGAAGAGCTAGAAGATAACTAACTATTAAGTTCTTAGCTATTAAATTAAAGGTTATTTAATTAGGTATTATATAGTAAATAAATAAGGGGTGAGAGGTTAAGCGAGAAAGTATATCTTTATCTTTTATTCTTTATCTTTCACCTTAGTAGAAATAGCCTAGGTTATAAGGTATATAACTTAAATAACTCAAATTAATTATAAGTTACGTGAGTCGTAACTCAACTCAACTCAAGGGGGTCTATAACTTAAACAGAACTCAACTCAACTTACGCAACTTATGATTTGTTTAAGTTGTTTGAGTTGTTTATTAATTCACTAGATGTGCATACAATCATAGCTTGCGAGCGTGTCTCGAAGCTTATCTTGTGTTATAAAATAATCCACAAAAAACAAAAGTATGGGCGGATGCTGAGAGTCTTGCGAGGTGCTCGTGATGTGTTTTGTGTTACAGCACAAACTCTCAACTATACTGGGAAATAACTTCAATTTGTAGCTATCACGATATCAAAAGCTACTATTTGCTTCTCAAAGCACATTTCATCGGAGAAAATGTTGGTGGACTAGAAACTTGAGGTCGACTTGGCACTCTACATATTCAAATACAGCGTGGGCTTGTCTAAAGGTTTCGCGCGTTAACTGTTAGACTTTAAACACACAGTACGTTCATACCTCTCGAGAAATATTGACACGTCCATATCGCCTTTCCTCTTGTCGTGTAGGATATTTGGTGTAGTATCGAGCGTAACAGTCCCCAAATATATGAATGTTACCACATTCGCTCCAAAGAAATCTTTTGAAGAGTCACGACAAGGCTGGATGCTGCCATTAGCAAGCAGACATGTCAACAGTCAGTCTGTACAAGAATTTATCGGCGATTGAAGATGTGTCATCTCTTTGCGATTCAAGCAAGCTTAGACGATGCCACCGTTCCCACAAGGGTTACAATCAAAATTCGAAGCCTCAAGCGCATGTCATACGAACAGTAATAGATCTCAGTTCTAATTTTAGTAAAATTTCAGAATTATAAGTCGCCTAACAGGGCAGTTGGTGTGAATGACCAAAAAGAAAAACTAGCTAGTGTAATTTTTGTGCAGGCAGTGCCAGTGTCTGCCCTGTTTACCCCTCATTGTTTTATGTGCACATTGACACGAACCCTTAACATAAACACCACAATCCTCTTTCATCAGCAAAGCTTTTCGTGTCATCAAAGCACATCTTCTAGACGTGTTGTCAAGTGTTTTGGGTGGCTACTAACTCCTCAGGGGCTTAACCGAGGGCAGTTTCCAAACCAGAAAATTGCATTTTTTGGTGGGTTCACTTTCCAAATTCTAAGAACTCTCTTTGCTGCTGGACTTTGCTGATCCCTCGCAAGCAGCAGATTCTTCTCGCGTTCTATAACAATCTCGAAACTCGAGGTCCGCCCACTAAAACCAGAATGTCTCCTACGCCAAACCCAGAAGTGGTGTCCCCAACCGTCCCGAAAACAACCTTCACGAACATGCCACAAGAAATGCGAGACGAAATCATTGGATACATCAAACCAAGATCAAACCTCTTCGAGGTTAATTTTGCTACCTTGACATGTGTCGCAAAACCAGCCATCACGCGACTAGAGGACATGACAGACACCTTGAGTCTAAAGCAGGTCACTAGGGACATCAAAGCTCAGATAGTCGCAGTCATGAAGCCAGGACCGAACAGACTGCGAAGGATCAATTCTCAAAGCGGGTCTAATATCTTTCACTTCAATCCTAGGAAAGATATAGTTCTAGTTGACTGCCGCGACCTTGATCTTCCCGACGAGGACCCAGTCTATTTTCCCTCGAATATCCCGCAAGGAATAGCCGACGGCCTTAGCGACTATCTGCGTGGAGCCTCAACTCTTGTGATCCGAAAATTTCCTTTCCTCAAAAATCAGAGGATCTGGATGCGCATAATAAAGAGTTGCGCTAATTTAAAAGCGCTTTAAGTTTTTTACCCATATTATCACGCTAGAGAGTTCATCCAAAAATTCTCGCAAAATCGAGAGAGTCGATTCCTCTGCGAGAAGGGTCCTTTCATTTACTACGAAGCCCCCGACCCACTTCCAATTTCAACACCCGCCATATTTTGCCCTTTTACTGCAGAGATGAAGACTTTTCTAGACACTTTATCCGAAAATTTACACCAACATGCGCAGAGTGTCGGTCGCGCAAGTGGTCCAAAAGTTATCGGGGTTAAACACAGACGGCCGGCCTTTTTATATCAACCATGGACTGCTTTGATATTGACGTCTAAAAGGTGCAGCCGATCTATACATCTCAACTGTTCTGGATTCTTGCGGACTGCAATGGCAGATTATTCTGCTTATTTGGATGATAAATATTGGTGGACATTGAGCAAGATAAATGATTTCTTCCGACAGTCATGGATATTTGGCGCTCAGGGACAATGAGGTAGAAAGTAACCAGGAATTTCGATTGGATTTGAAGTAGACACGTTCTTGGATGAATGACCGGGAATTTGTCTCAACTCTCTCGGCATAGCAATTTGCCCTCAGTCTGGCAGATTAGTAATACATTCTCGTTTATTTACTAAGTAAACATTTCTGAAATTTCTGTGCTATACTTGACTTCACGAAGATACTCTTGGTTTTGGCCTGGCTCTCTCAAAGCTAGATGGCTCAATCCTGCGTGATTCAACCACGAGCATATGACAGCCCCAACTTATTGACAAAGAACGTGCAGAGTGACCTAACAAAGTGACTGCTGTAAAAGGAAGAACAAAGATGAATGGTCTGATTATATTACTGGGAGAAGGAACATGTCATTTTCATCATAAATTTACTACTCGCTCACATATGACACGAGTTCTCGAGACTAACACCAACAAACCTTCAATATCAGTAAAGACCTCCACTTTATCAAAGCAAACTTTCCGGAAGTAATATGTACATGTGACTAGAATTTAGTTTACAGTCAGCGGCGTAATCGAGCACCATTCTATAAAACATACAGAAAGTTACGTCTGCTTTTTCTTTTTTGGTTTCTTGACCTTCAAGATTTATAAAGCTTCCGCATCAAATTTCGCTGTCGTATCATCATCAGATTTACGACGAAGCTTCTTTAGTACCTCACAAATTCAAGACCTGACCACTAGAATGTCTGTTCCACCGCCTCCAGAGATCGAATCCATTCCATTCATGACACTACTACCAGAATTGCGTGACAAGGTCTATGAAAAGTTTCTACCGTGGTCTAACATCATTGATGTCACTTTCATTGATCTAGCTGTTGATGGAAAGCTGATATTTACTCGACTTACTCTGAAAGACCTCACAGTCCTAAAAAGCCTCAGTAAAGACATAAAGGCGGAAGTGGAGAGATTGTCGAATGCTGTACCAGACAAAATTGAAGGTCACAATTTTCTGGGTTTGCCAGATATTCTTCACTTCGATGGATCGAAAGATATGATTCTTTTGAATTACTTCGATTCTCATCGATGCGCGACTGTTGATGATAAAATAGCAGAGGCGTTTGGCAAGAGGTTGACTGGAGTCGGCATAATTGCACTCCTCTATTATGACTTTTCTGGCAATGAGAAGTCATGGGCGAAAATCTTAAAAACTTGCGCTGACTTGAAGGAGGTGTATATCATATACGCATGAGAGAAGAATGCTTTAGATTTCCATCAGAATCTCTCGAAGAATAAAAATGGCCCATTTATCTACTATCATGCCTCTACAACACTTCAAAAGCCAACACCAAGCGATCCTAATTCACGTTTAGACGAATGCAGAATCAAGGATGTAGAGGATCTGTCGAAAATTCTTGTCCAAAACGCCCATAGTGTCGGTCGCGCAACTATCCCAAAAGTCACTGGTGTTGTACCCAATCAAGGGCCAATTTGGGATGAGTTTTCATGATGAATTACTTTCGAGTTGAAGTTTAGGAAGAGAAAATGTCCTCACAAGTTAGTGGGTCGTTTTGAATTTGAAGCTAGGTGGTAATGGACAGTTATAGTTCTTGAGCAATATAAAGATCTTATTAGAATTTGGAATTAATGGGCATTTGAGCTTTGGGAACGGTGATGAGGACTTTAGGTAACGCATTTCTTTTTGTTTGGACAGTCCTGGGTTCAGGCAGCCAATAACTTGTATCTACCCTTTATTTATGGAGAATTTCTTTTGGCTTCTGGTAATACAGTAGAGACAGTGCGAAATTACCTCTTTATAATTGCTGTACACTTCTTCTCTCAGCTTGTGTGCTACAGTTGAGTAAAAACGATAAACCTGTCTTAATCAGACTCAATCACATTCAAGTCATTAAGCACATTTGATACAAAGAGAATATAGATTACAGTTCCTAGAAAGGTTAATGAAAGAATTCTAAGTCGCCTAACTAATCAGGTACCGTGAACTAAGGATGATTTTCGCCAGGGCAGTGTGTCGTTAACAAAAAGTGGGCCACTTCTTATTTATGCCTACCCCTCGTCCCAAAATCACGTCTTGACACGAACCCTCAAGATTATCAACAACAAAACTTTCATCGACAAAGCCTTTCGCATCATCAAAGACGCATGTTCTGGAAGTGTTGTGAAGTGTTTGGAGTGGTTATTTTATAGTCAGGGGCTTAAGCGAAGTCAGTGGTTTTTATTTTTCTTATCACAAGGAGTAACATGTTTTTATCGTCCCAAATGCTCTTGCTTGCTTTTAGGTCATACAAAGATGTTTGCTTACGTCCTTTCAAGAACCTGTATCTTGAACCAGGAATTTGAATCATATTCCATCCGCGATCTCATCATGGCAAACAACGCTGTCCTCCAAAACGGAAACGGTGTCTACCCAACCATCAGCTCAGCTTCGCGACTCATCCGACTCCAGGTCTGCGAGCAACAAAATCAACTTCAGACTACAGTTGTGTTTCGCCATCTGCCGCAGCCTGCCCCCACGGTGGCCCAAAACACTCACCCAGCTTCACCAGACAGTCTGCAATGCACTGATTCCCTCGGATCTCGCTGTAACCTTGTATTCGACGGCAATTACCACTTGTTTCAGCTGACTTTCAACAACAACAGAATTCAACCTGTTTCTCCTGCTGAAGCACGAAGTCTCGGTGCGAGTGCTCGAGGTGTCCGGACTCTTGCGGTCTTATATGGAGACTATATGATGGATCGGGTCTTCATCACGAATTTTTGCATTGGCGCTTCCGATCTAGCTAGAGTTTACATTGTTTACGGAGACGACAACACTATCTTGAACCTACGCAAAAGCCTTGGCCAGCATGCGAACAGACATGTCCAAATTGCACTTCGTCGACCACCAAATACGACTGGTTATACTCTTGCAAGAGCAGCCGAATTGCTTGAGTTCGACCAGAACGTGAGTGAAGGCTGGATTAGTGCTGGTCGTGGTGAACCTTTGCCATCAGTATATGGTGTTGCACCGCTGTAAGTCCTGCACCATACATACGCCTACGGGCCCATCTAATCAGGATGAGCCGTTTGGAAAATCATCTTTGAAGTTAAACAGAAAATATTTGGTAATAAGTCTCTGCGAACTTTAGGATGTTTGGGAGTTCTGCGAACAGGGTTACGATCAGCAAGGGGGAGTTCATTTGATTTGGACATTGCCGCAAAAGGCATCTACATATGGGACGTTAGGAGGATCATATCTACACTGTCATTACAGCGAATGGGTTTTGTGTGGGCGGTCGGGGAATTATCCCACACTATCACTACAGCGATTTTCATTTTGGCGCTCGGAGGATCATATCTACACTGTCATTACCGTTATCCCGTCATTATCACTTGGAGTTTGGCCGTTAACTTAGTATACACAATAAAAATATGCCCTTTTCTCCACAATAAAACCGCTCTCTTTAATCTCTGTGCCACCGTCAATAACCACAAATGTAACCTCTGTCCTAGATAAAGCTCACTTTAATAATGCGAAGCGGCTGTCCTATAGTTTTAATCAAAAGATTAGATGAAGACACAAAATAATGATTTCTCACTGCACTGAGATTTCTGGAATCTTTCAGCAGCGCCTTTGTCCCCCTTCCTTTTGGTAGAATTCCAAGTATATCAAAAGTTTGCGCGAATGAGCAAGCGAAGAAAGCATGACTTTCCTTTGTTATGTAATGTTCGCATTATTTCACGTGTCAACGCCTATGTTTATACAAGCGACTTCTAACACTGACTTTCATCATTGCATACTCCTTTCGTCAAATGTGCAAACAATCAGAGCCATTCTGTACAGAATACAAAGAATTACGAAATGGTAAACCCTTTCCAAGACCCCCATTTCTTAGCATAAACCACAACCGAGCGATGAAAAAGCATCCTCACGCCAGAGTCTCGCGTTGATCAGCCCAGCGCTCTTCGTGTTTCGACACTTAAGTTATATTTTTCATGTAATGTCCCACGGTCATAGCTATTTAAAGCTCTGAGATATTGGAATGAAATGAACAAACGTCAGAGATGGGATACTGCACACTGCATTTGCTTCCTTTGCCAGATATCATCTCTTAATGTTTTTAGCTTACAACAAAAATATAAACCTCGCATCCTCAACAAACTCCATCATGCCCTCACAAAACACCACTCCATTTCCTCACCTCTCACATCCCCGCGGCCTCACCCCACAAACCCCCCCTCAACCCATCCCTAACGGCTCCTCCCGCCAGGCACCCTCCTCGTATTCAGCCCTCTCCACTCCACTCTTTTATATCTGCACGCAAGCAATACTCTCATGTACAACGACCCCACGTTACACAACCCTCTCCAACCTCGCCTCACAATTGGCTCCCAGTCGAGCGGCTGAAAAATAACTTCTACTTTAAGGATAAGCGTTACACGAAAGCTGCAGCCACACGGTATTTTATTGATAAACAATCGGGAGACGTGACGGTGGAAGGGCCGACGGGCAGGTAAGATGGGAGGGGTTGGGCCGAGGGAGGGGGTATAAGGGGATGGGTTTGCTGATTTTGGTTTGGGGTATGAGTTAAGTTTGAAGTGAAATTGGAGTGAAGGATAACTGAGATTTCGCAATATGTATATAAAACTCATAGCCGTTGTTGGGATTTTCATCGGGGGAAGTAAGGCGGCTACTGTGTGCTCTGCAGACAAGTAGGTCCTGAACCACATCCCGTTTCACAAAAACTAACTCTTCATATCTAGCTGCTACAGAGCACTCTTCCCCTGCCCAACACCCACAGCCGTATCCCAAGCTGCTGCGTTTTGCGCAACGATCACCAGCGGCGGAGTGACAGCAACAAACTTCCCTGCCCGCGCAACAGCAGCATGCGGCACCTCAGCAGCCCGCTATATCTCGGCCTGTAAATGCGGACCAACGTGCACGACTACCGCAGCATGTTCCACTCCCACCGCCGGTCTCATATACGGAGATTTCGAGTGCGGGATTCCGCCGTGGACGACGCAGATTCCAGATGCCGCTGCTTCCGTGAAGGTTTCCTCGCCGGGGTTCACGAACCAGAAGGCTTTTGAAGTTGATTTCACCCCGCCATCGGTGGTCACTGAGTTTGGTGTGAGTGCGAGGATCATCGGACCAGCTGCTCCGGTGAGCCCGGGTAAGACTTATAAACTCACGTTCGCGACGTGGTTTGAGTTTGGAAGTTCTGGGTTCACAGGTGTGATGATCAATGATATCCCGTATCGAACGATCGATCCGAATGATTATGGGATGGGCCATTGGCATTTCAATCAGCTTGCCTGGACTGCGAATGCGACCGAGACAACTGCAACTCCGAAGTTCGAGTTTCTGTTTAGTCCATCGCAGAGTGTGGCTAAAGTTGATGATGTGGTGTTTGCTGCTTTGTCTGCAACGTGTAATGCGAACCCACCAGTTGGCATTCTACCTGATGGAGAGTTCGAATGTGGTCTTGGTTCCTGGACCACCCAGAACCCAGATTCAGCAGCAACAGTCAGCATCAGTACCGGCAGCGCGTATATTGGTAGCAAGGCCTTTCAAGTTGCATTCAAGCCACCTCCACAGAATGCACCGTTGGGCGTGAGCGCGAGATTGATCAGCAAGAAGCTTACCGTCGTACCGGGCACGGCTTACTATCTTCAATTCTACACATTTTTTGATAATGTGAACGCCGGTTTTATCGGAGTGATGATCAATGATCAGGCTGTCTATACGATTGATGCTGCCGATAAAGGTGCTGGGTACTATAATGTAAATGATGTGATTTGGACGCCCGCGACTGGGGTGAAGACGGCCACGATCAAGTTTGAATTCTTGTTTGGTAATGGACCAGCTTCTGTCGATCGGATCGATAGTATTATTTTCCAGCCTTTCAATCCTTAGGAAGCGTATCAGCACAGACATTGCACTTTCTCTCTTTGAAATGTTTTTCTTCTGTCAGTTCAGCCTCGCCGGATGGTCTAATCGATGGACGAGGGGGTTTCGCCCGGTCCAAAATCAATTATATATTGAATCTGCAATGGGAATGGGACGGAGAAGGCTGGATAAATTAAATCTATATGATGTCAATGAAGAATGCCTTTCTGAGCTTGTACCACAAAAAAGAAAATTGACCACATAGCCACCTTGTCAGTCGTAATGCAGGGAGGGGACTGATAAGTTATTTGGTGAAATTTGAGGTATTTTGAATCTTGTAAGATTGCCATAAGAATTAATTATCCGCTAAGACGAGCCAAAGTGGTGTTTGAATTGATTGATGAAGAAATTAAGGTCTAAGTCAATCCGATGATAGGAGCGAAGCATTCGTAGTGTTTATAAATCCGGTCAACGTCAAACTGAGTGACGTTACTTTCTGTGAACAGATTGAAACGACGTGATATTGGCCAATGAATCACGGATTCTTTGGATGTTGAACCATAGTTGTCCGCGTTCGATTTGCATGTCATAACGATGACGACTATGAAAAGCTGTACTCAGGAGATATTCCTTACTCTGAGGGCAGCATCGACATACATGCAATTGTTAGGACTAGCAGGAAGAAGAAAAAACCTCGTAACATCATCGTTTTACTGGTGTCCAACGTACAGAATGGTTAGACAGACCCAAGCTGGGCGTAATAGTGGTGCAATGATGCCAGTTTCCGTCTCCGTACCTGCACTTCCCCGCAAGCAAACATTAATAAACTGGTATGAAGCTGGTTCCTAGCCGCATACTACTTGAGCAGATACGCCCGACTGATAAATGTGTACCCATCAACTATCTTCTTGGTATCTGGAGATGAAGAGGGGGGGTGGTTGGGATCGAGCAGCGGGTGAAAGGACTACGCCCGAGTCCGTAATACAGGTAGTCCAGGTGGCTATAGTATTGTAACTATAGACCAACTTTCATTCCAAATCTAAGTGAGATTTGAGGTGATATCTCTCGGGGCAATTGCCTGTATCGTGCACCTCGGGTGAGATGATGGGAACCTGTAAACGAATATCGACTTCGCTCTACGGCATCTAGCGCTTGGGAAGCACGAGTAGTGCTTGACTTGGCGCATAATAATATTAATCTTCTTAGGTGTGACATCTTCTTGTTGTTGGCTAGCAATGATTGTGGCATTGTGCATCAACAGTAGAGGCCCAAACAGGTGTTTTACGTGGTCTGAACTTCCCAAGTTCTTGCACCATTGATGTCGCACGATAGTAGCAGTGGAAGAACGCGCTTGGATAGGGAAGAGCACTATAGTCGCGAACAAGGAGCTTCCATGTGTTCTTGTGTGCTGGCGCAATCTGTGTGCAGAAAATAAACGCGCGAAAGTTGAGGAAAGTTTACGTTGTCCTCTGAATTATGCTTTGACGTTGGTTCTGTGAGGCTAACACCGGTGTGCTTCTCAACTGGCAGAATTGCAAACGGATTAGGACCACTTGTAGCCGCATACAGCCTGCTGGTTTGTTTCCGGCAGATGTGATGGTCTTAGAGCCTTGAGTTTCTGTTGAAGTTTATGAAGCTCTTGCAGCATACGAAGCAGTCGCTGTACTGGAAAAGTGGGCCTGGTTAGCTAATACTCTCGTATGAGAGCCTCACTATCCAGGCATCAACATGTCACACCGAGTTTCTCGCATGACTTTCCTCCTTCTCTCAACGACATCTCTCGCTTCCCCTGTACATATGCTCCTCACCCCCTATATCAATGTTTATATCACGGCCTCTTGTTGTCATTCGACAATTCTCGAATACATCAGCGCCCAGCTAGTGTGGGCCTCCAATGGCAAATGGGGTAGCTATGCAGGAGTCGACCAACCGGTTGGGCAGAGTGTGTCGGTGCCCAGCGCAACCCAATTATCCAAAGTCATGGATAACTGGTTTTCGCGGAAGGTGCACCAACCTTTACGGCCTCGACACCGCTCCAACATCTAGGTATTCCCTTGTACAGCTGGTCCCTTTCGTCAGCTGAAGCTACCTTCTAAGCATGCCACGCTTCTGCGTTCGTTGTCACAGTCCTGCTCGGCCCGCTCAACGGGAAATCTGAGCTCATCTCGCCCATTGATGCCTGACATTGACAGACAACAGCCACCAACCACATCATCTCCAGCCAAGACCTCGGAGACAACAATTGCGCTCTTAAGGAAACTCCCTGGGGCCATCATGGCTATATCTCGCGTTGTACAGATGTCCGTCACCGATATGCAAAACAACCTTTCATGTGCACTCTGAGCA
>NW_007360989.1:48898-101646 GCF_000409485.1 Glarea lozoyensis ATCC 20868 | reverse complement strand
TATGTGCCTTGGTTATCAATAGCTTCTTTTGTTGACTTTGCATTCAGTCGCCCGATCAAACAGGAGTGGCAAATATCTCACTGCATTCTTCATTTTTCCAGTTCATACGACTTCAAGATTTGCGTTCCTTATCCCTGGCTAGGGCCTCAAGATCTCCGCTCCTCGCCCCTCCCTGCTGTCAAACTTGCAGCTTCCCGATAATCCGCTGCTGGATTCAACTCTAGGAGGGAGACCGTTGTCTTGAATGAATTTCTATATATTAGCGGCTTCATATCTCCTTTTCGCACCATCAAAGCCGTGGCCCATCACGCAACTTTACTAAATAAAGTCCAGGTCAGCCCGACCACATTCACCGCTCTTGAGTTCCTGAAACTTAATACACCCCGGAAAGGATCCATAGTTTTCAGAGCTAAATACCGTTATTGGAGACCATAGGATACTTCCATCAGCCGAGATCCAGAGGAAAGGAATTGCCGCTTGACCTTTTCTATTGTTTGTACAGTTCTTATTTTTATACTCATCCCCACGGAAGGTTTGGTCAGCACGGAAAATATGGCATCACGAGGAAGCCTTCAAGTTCAGCAGGACAGCATCGGCTATGGACGCGCCAGTGCCAGCGGATATCCAGTCACACCCAGAAGGTATGATTTGTTTTTTGGACCATCCAGTGTGCACGCAAACTAACGTTACCGCAGCTCTACATTCCCTGATGTAACTCGTACAACATATGATAGTTCGTACTACCCGACTACCAGGTAAGGCCGTTCGTTTCCAGAGCTTTGAGGCAAAGACACTGAAGGTATCCGATGAAGCGCGGCGTACACACCCGATGTGACAGCTTCAAGTTATAGTCCGATATCAGCCATTGTCTCCCAGACGGCTATGCCCATTTCCGATACGATGTACAGTTCCAATGGATACAATTCAGGGCCGTCTTCTGCCATGTATGGATCTGCCGGGCCTGGGTATGGTTCATTCCCTAGCCAGGGCTCCAGTTATGGAAGAGTTTCACCCGAAATGTATTTGGATGATTTTGTGGCTTCCCCAAGCCCGACCGACTATGCGCTAGAACCCTCAAGTAGAGGAAGCAAAAAGTTTGAAGGCAAAGGACACTCTTCTTCACAAAGACGACCTGCCAACAAAGATGAATTTGATGGACCTCATCAATTCTTGCAGCGACCACCACCAGAGTACATTGCACAACAGGAGCGAGATTTACCCCATCTCCCGACAAACCTTGTCGTTCACGAGCAGGACAGTATCCTCACAAGAGTCAATGAGCGCCTGTCTCAATGTGCTTTTGATTTCGTTGCCAAATATCAGTTTCCCATCCCCTTGGCCAATGGAGAGCTGCGACCCGTGGAACGACCTCAGGACCGGGAGTGGACAGAATGGGTTTACCTTTTGAAGCGACTGGCGACTAAGCGACGCATTCCAGCGCGCGTATTGTACAACGGTCAGATCAAGCAATTTATTACCATCCTGGAGAATTCCCTGGAGATGCGTCACGCAGCTAAGCATCAATCTCGCCCGCTCAAGGACGACAGGAATATACTCCAATTAATTTCAGCAGGAATACAAGTCGCCAAAATCCTTCGCGACGCCGAAGCGATGTCTTATTTGGACCGACTATACGTTAACACGGAGCAACAGATCCAGGAAAGAAGCGCTAACACACGCTATTTTTCCTCTTGATCCGGATCAGTCTTCAGTTTTTTATGCCATCTGTTTTACACGACTATCAGGTCTGTAAGTGTCTGGACAGCCGTTCCACACCCGGCGTTTGGTGGTACACATGCCGTCGTACACGCGTGCTTCGGACCTTGGTACCCCCTAATGGATGTTTGGAGAGATTTCCCATCCTCTGTTTTTCATTTCTTTGAATCGTTTACCGGCAGCGTTTCTTTTTCAAGTCAATGACCCGATGGGCGTTTAATATGACAGTACTACCGGGGGCGACCGCGCGGTCATCGAAATAGATAGATGGAGGCGGTCTGCTTTCGATTTGGAATCTGGTGTGTAGAGGACGAGTGAGGGAATGGTACGCCAATGAGCTTTGATGGAGAAGAGAACCAGAGATCGACAGGCACCACGCGACAGTGTATTTGTGAACGACGGACTTCCTCATCCGCGAATGAATTGTCGGGAGTTTTGCTGGTTCGGGTTTGAGCGAGGGCCACTTTAATTCGGGAGACTCTTAATGATCCTTCCGGCTGTCAGATTTTTGGTTTGGCAGGTCGAATTGCTTTGGCGAAGAGATTCAGGATAAGCATTGGCGTTGGGGAAGGATTTCTGGATTGCTTGGATCTTATGGAGTTTTGTTTCGACCGTGGAGTGGAACGATATTGGGGCCAGAAGAATGAGGAGACGAGATATGATGACCGTTGCTGGGAATCTGTTGGCCGCTAGGGGCCTGTAAATGCATGAACAATCATCACTTCTCTCGTGGCTGCTGAAGTCCCCTGCTGTTGCCGTCCAATTACCCCGCGTTATCGTCTGACGACCCCACCACCGGTAACGAAAATGGCATTGTTGACACCGCCTTGTGAGAGAGACCCCAAATCAGGTCGCGGCCACCGTCCAACTCCAGTCCCGCACTGGAGCAGAAGGGCAAACGCACGGAATAAGGAAATTGAAATTGTGCCTCGTCCTTCCATATCTACATAGCGTCAGAGCATGGCAAATTGATCTCTAAGCTTTGTCTTGTATGATTCTACTTGTCGCCTTCTACGACGTACCGCTCGTTTGATTGGGCGCATCCCACAACCTCGCTTGGTAAGGTTAATCTGGAGGAAGCCGAACAGACGTGAGGGACTTCACAGCCCTACCCGCGCTCGTGTTTCGATTCGACCCAGAAGAGCAACGACCAAACGAGACAGTCGATCTAGGAAGCCGATCCTGGGAATCTCGTTTCTTGTATTCACGGCCTTGGGAGGCAATTTCCTGGAACGAGGCGGCTCGACCAACGAGGAGGCAGAGCTGGGGATTAACATGCAATCGTCGCCCACCTGTGTCTATCATCTGCCGCGGACTCAACTTCGCGCTACCGATATGATCTTCGAAACTGAATACCCGTTCTATGCGAGTACGAGTCGCGACATGTTCTGGGGGCGTCCGGCGGCGACTGAGGGTTTGGGAAGTCATGGAGCAGCTGGGGGGTATCCACTCATGACGGAGAAGCAGGGCTCGCATACTCCAACGTCGAGCATCATCAATATAGGACCCGAGATCACGATGACGACTCCAGGGACGATGGGCAGCTATGTGATGGTTCATAAGAGGGCGGGTTCCAACGTGTCTAACCGAACGTCGCCAGTCGGATCTGATAGACAAGGGGCCTACTCTGTCCCCAGCCACGGTTCCGCCGCTGAATGGACTCATGCTGAACATACCGTCGAGATGGACCTTGATGATGAACACTATGGAATGCCGCATGACACAAAGGCTATCTTGTTCAACAACATGAGCGGTCCAGGTATGTCTGATGGAAGACACCTGAGTTCCTCTCTGACCCAAGCAGAATCGGCGCCAGTGTATCATGCCTATTCTCCTGAGGCTAGATTAAGTCCTCATGGTGCCAGCCCCACCCCACAGGAATACAACTCTCATGTGCATGCTTCCTCATCCGCGTCGGCCGCCTACATAGTAAATCATCAGCATGTTGTACCCTCTTATTCGGGACCGTCCATGTTGGGTGAGCTATCGGACGCTCCGTGGACTCACATGCATCCTCGGGATTCTCAAGATAACTACCAGCAAGCCTTTGTTGGGTTTACACCGTCGCCAAGACCAGTTCCTGAACAAAACACCGACGCGCATCGACCGAGTGCCTCGTTCCAAGTAATAGAATTTGCCGCCAATAATAATTTGAAATCGAAAAAGACCGAAAATAGAAGCAGGCGGCCGAAAGCTACATCAAAGCCCAAGGCAAAGACTACCGAACACGGGTGGGAACATCACTCAGTCATCCAACGCGGCGGTGTGCAGTTGATGACCAAGCCGGAAGAGAAGCCAGTACAGAGATCGGGTATTAGAAGAGGGAAGCTGGATCCTGATGCCGCTGAGAAAGCAAGAAAAATTAGAAGGATGACTGCCTGCTGGAATTGTTGGATACAGAAAGTCCCTGTTGGTTTCCTCTTGCTGGCCCGTCGAGCTCTTGCTGATTGTTGCTGTGCAGTGCTCAGTAGGACAGCCATGCGAAAGATGCAAAAAGCAGAGTGCTCCTGGATCCGGTCAGCTCTGTTTGAGAACTCATTTCAAGGAGTATGATGAAGTGTTCTTTCCTGGTACGTCAAGAATTATTCCCCTGGCTTGGGCCATGCTAACTACATCAGAATATCTCCATGCTCATTTCAAAAAGCGTCAGATTGAGGAACTCATCAGCGAAAACACGAGCGGATGGACCGATTATGTGTATGAAGTCGACATTCAAACAGGCGCGTGCTTCAAGCCAATGAGACTCGTAGTAAACTCATTTGCGCCTAAGACCATCGAACTGCAATATCAGAACAGACTTCCTACCTCTCTCGAAAATGGCGGGCCATGGCCAATCCATCAGACCAGCGCCAACATTGGTTTGATGGGCATGTCGACGACTGTGTTGAAAGAGATATGTCGTGAACACGTTGAGGAGATGGTAGACAATCCCGATTATGCGCTGCAAGTCACGACCGAAGATTCATGTCCGATACCTTGCACGATATTAGTAGCTGCACAGGAGTATTATAAAGTCACCGGGGTACGTATTTTACATCCCTGGGTGGATTTCCAGCTGACGGTAGCAGAACCCCCTTATTGGTCAAGCGCTGATGTTACACTCCATTCATTACTTTTTGAAGAGCTTTCCAACCCTTACAGAAGAATCGGTCAACAAAGTGTATCCAGACATGGAGATTTTTGGCGCGCCACGAGAACGATATTTATGTTCCCGACTTCTAAATCGACAGATAAAATACGCCATGCATAAGTTAAGTCAGGATATCACGATTGAAGTGCTTGAAGGACTTGAGCGTACCATGAGATCTAGGACCAAGGATTCATGGGGAACCTCCTTTTGTGCCTTTCTAGTACTTTGCTTGTGTATGGAGGGACTCCAGATCGCGGCGGATACCTTTGTCGTCTGCGATATCCAGAAAGGAGGCTCTTCACCTGCAACTCTCACGCGCGGGCATAGCTTGTCAGCGTGCCAAAAGATCGATGATAACCCTTTTAGTCAGTGCAAAAAGCTGTTCCACGATATCTACAGATCGCACAGAGAAACTCAAAGACCCGGCCGGGAAGGCGGTTTCAACCCATTGCAGAACCTTGCAAACAATAGCGAAACAGGTTTAGATTCGGAGGCAGATACTATGGTTCGATCCATTTTTCAGACGGTGATGTCCTCATGTAAGAACAGAAAAATCCACTTCACAGCTCCAGTAGGCTAACTTGAAAGACCACGATATCATTGCCGTCGCCGACAACCCACCCATCATCAGTGAGAGTGACCCGGGCATCGATCCATTTCAAATTAAGAAGAATGGAGCTGGCCGTTTAGTGGCCAACTTTTTAAGGTCTTTTTTCCCGGTCAATTGGCAACCAGAACGGTGACCCAAGGAAGAGACAGCGACGTAAATGACATGCAGAAATCACAAATAGATGGGATGTAGAAATGTGAATGGATCATGACCGTGGTGGTCAATGCGTGTAAAATAGAGGCCTCGCGGCTAGGAAGAGTTGGTGCGAAGATGGAATTGCAATCTGACCCGATGTCAAAGTGCTAATATTGTGATTCAGGCATGCAATGCGAAATGATAAGAAGAAATGGGAACGTGATGATAGGCAATGGTTTGTTTGTCCAGATTAGTCCTCCTGGCGCACTTTGTCAACGCCAGCAGGGTGGATGGGACTGGCTGTCTAGGCCGTTGGTTCTTTATCCCACGAACGATATTTAAATAAGTGACGCTCAAGTCCATAAAAAGGGCGCAAGAGGTAGGCAATATGTGGTTTTTTTCTCCAATGAGAAGTGTAGACGCGTTTTGACAAGAAAAGAAAAGCAAGAAACGTGGCTCAACTGTGACGGAATTGTCATGAACCTGATCAATAGATAACAGTACATATATATTATGCGCCGTATGATTGTGTGAGGACATTCGACGTTGAGCCGGTTCGATGAGATCGTTGTTGTTGATGTTGGATTTGTTGAAGGAACGTTGAACTTGGGACAAGAAATTTTCAGAGGACCACCAAAATAATTAGCGCGCTTAGTCATTGCCGCTTTGCCATTTCCGACCTAGCGTATTTCCAAACGTCAAGCTTCAGACCTCTGCATGACCATTCGTGAATCTTTACACAATTTTCATGACACGATATAAATCAACCGCTAGACATTTAATTCCACTGGCTAGCGGTCAAAATTCGTGCGAAAGTGACTACGCTGTGGGAAATCTTTTGGCACTCGACATATGCTCCTCTTGTCAAATCCTTTTTTTTCTTGAGCTTGACATCTCGATCCATACTTATATAAGGGTTTGAACGAACCGACTACTCCTCAATTAAGTTCAGCATGCTTCTTTCTAGACCCGGAAACCACATAATTGAAGTATGTGGAGATATTTTACCTCTTATTACAAGACTAAACACATGGAAGTAGTGGATTTTCTAGCATGACTCTACGAGAATGTGTTAAACTTCGTTTTACGTCGCCTAAGTCCAAACTCTACTTAAAACTTTACTTTCATACTTAGCTATACTATCTTGATTTATATTACAGTAAGGATTTTATTTATCATCCTAGGAAGAATAAATAAAGCTTGATCTAACATTAATCGTCTCGTAGACCACGGGATTAAGTATTATTGTGTTTAACGTTGTTTAGCTTTAGGTGCTGGAGAAGAAAATTCAATATGTTCTCGAAGAGCCCGACTCCTTCGTCCTAAGATATAACCAACTCTTGGCGAATTGCATGTTCATCAATGGGCTGGGAAAGGTTCTCCAAATTTCCACCCAATGCTCGTCTTCCTGTCGAGGATATGGGTAATTAACTCTCCGTTTCGTTTTCCCTATGACAGCCAAACCAAGCTGTTCGTATGTCGGGGAGCGTGATTTTAGTTGCCGTGAGGAAGTCATTTGCTACGAGTTCATCAAATATCCGCATCTGTTGTCGAAGCAATAGTAGAAAGATTACCTCGTTAGTTCCACAGCTTAGTTGTTCCGGTGTATCATCATCGTGGTCTAGTCGCAGTTCGCAATAGCAACCAGATTCATCAGCTTCATTAAATCTAGATGCAAACTTGATCTCATCAGACCCAAGAGGAAAGTAACCTCCTTTCGGACGTATCCAGAGGGATGTCTTTCCCAGTCGTACCGTCCTTGTACGATTGATCCGTCTGATGTTATTTGGCCCAGATGATTCAATTGTAAAGAGCATAATGTGCTGTGATTTTATTCCTCTCACCATTTTGGCAGAGCAAATGATACATGATTATCCCGTCAACAGCAGTACAAGCCTAACTGGTCCTTGCCGCACCTTTGGCTTGACGTAAGTCTCACCAAAATTCTCACGACGGATTGTCTGAAATTGACCTGATCTTACAAACTATGTAGGAAACATTTTCAGCGCTCTCCTCGTTCGTCGCGAGCTTGCGAGGCCGTGAATGTTGATACTCGAAATATTGTGCCAACCTTATCTAAGATCAATTGGAAGTTCAAGTATGTGATATGATATTATTCTGTGATCAACAATTGTTCACCCTATGACTGAGCTAAGATAAACGTTGAAGTCTCAGTCTAATACACATTAGCTTGTTTAGTAAAAAAAATCAAAAGAAATCGAGAGGAATTTGTGACAAATCGATCCAAATTTAAATTAAGTTTGACTCTAAACGTAGATTCGCGGTCCATTATTGTTACCCCCTTAATTCTTGAATATAAGACTAAAGCATTTCGCGGCTTTGAATTAGCTTTTTGCAGCTTTAACTAGCATTTCACACCTATGAATCCATGACAATGGCTAAATACGAGTCGGGAATCACATCTCTGTATTGGAAGCACCCTTTAAGTTCCACTTGAACATACTTCTTAGTGTCTCCTCCCTCTATACCACATTGACATCAAAGTCGAGCTTCGCGGGGAAAGCAAAAGATCGTGACTTCAGCAACGACACCAACAACAAGTCCCACCTCAGACCATCGTCAACACCTCGATGTCAGCAAGCTTACACCTCACCAGCACTCCCTCGATGGCCTCGTAGATCTCATAGAGACCAACATCGGGCGCCTTCCATCTGAGATGCGTTGGCGCCAAAGATCCGCCTACCATAAACTTCGGGGTCCGTACAACAAATGCACAGAGCATGGTTTGCTAACAGATCCATTTTCGTATTTCGACGATTTCTTCTTTTCGTCCTCGCTCGCTAAACATGTCAACTTGGTCACTCGCACCACCGGGGACGAGAAAGTCCGTATAAGACGCCTCTCAAATACAACCATAGACGTAACGGCGACTTTAGTAGGGACCAGAAGAGAGGAGGTTCTACAATACTGGGGTTATGTATTGCATCATATGATACACGCATTCCTCGAAATATATGGGTGTGTTGATTGCAGAAAGGATGAAGCAAAGGGCGGAGAATATGTATACAAACACTGTTTGTATTGGGAGGAGATTGCAGAGAGGATAAAGAGAGCTGTCCGTGACCCAGAGCTCTGTGGGGTTGAGGTTGCGTTAAAGGGTCATAAGTGCGAGCCCGTGGTATTGTAGGCATTATGGAATACATTCTTGGAGGAAGTCAACTCTTATAGTTGAGCTCGTAATTGAACACATCTGGAGTATGCGAATATAATACGTTTGTCGATTGCTTTCCCAGTCATGAAGTTTTGATTCAAAAGCCGTATACTGTTACAAATTAATTGTTTAGTTCGAATTCATACTGATAGATGTTCCTATTTGGGGTTGATTAGAATTCAAGTATCATGTGCTGAGCATCTCAGATATTAAAAGGAGCTTCGACGGCCACGCGTCTTCAATGAGGTGTTGAGAGACTGATGCTTCATTCAGGGGAAATCGCTTAATCGGGACGCTAGGCTTGGCCCCGCCAATGATCGTTGGACCCTATTGCAGGGGTTGATCCCGCCCGAACTGACCGCTCCGCGACCACGACCCACTAAGAAAGAAGTGTGAAACAAAACTCAACCGTTTTGTTGGTTTCCTTTTCTTGTACATCTCGAGATATCTTCGAGGATTCCTGATTGATCTTCAATTGAGGAAAGCGACGGCGAACATGTCTTCCAAATCGCAGAGCGTCAATGGCTCTGAGAGTGAGTTCGAATTTATCGCAACTCCAAGAGCTGCTACACCCACATTCGAGAAATTCGAAGAATGTGGTGTAAAGACCACGTCGGTGAGCTATTCCCATATACAAGCGCCAAAAATTGACGACTATGCTACGTCCTTTGATGTGTCGATCCAAATCAATTGATCATTTTTTGCTAACTGATTCCCAGTACCCAGCTATTAAAAATGCCCCTCTGCCAGCCGATGGATCTGGCAATGACCATTTCTCGAACATTGCCCTTTTCTCTATCCTCTTCTTTGTGCCGACATATATGTCATGGAAGATTGGCGGAGGCATGAAGACGAGCATATTCTTCGGGCTGTTCACCTCTGTCCCAATCCTGATGTCTTTCTGGTACTTGGCATCATCCTTCAGTCCACGCAAGAACGAGAAAGTCAACCTCCCGGGCCGCCCTATCGAACACTACCTTACCTTCAAGAACCCAGAGGACAAGGCGAAATATAGTGGCAGGAACAAGATCCCCATGGAGACATTCCATGAAATGTACTTCGACGGTCTGGTGGATTTTAATGGGGACGCATTGGAGATTATGGAATATAGACACGACTGGGCGAATTTCCGTTTCACGATGAGCTTGTTCAAGCATTTCTTCTTTACATTCATTCCTGAAGTCATTACTCACAGTCGTTCCCAGGGTATGTACAATCCGACAACAATCTTTCCACTGGTGCTAATACTGTCGCAGACGAGGAGCAAGTCCGCGACCACTACGACCGTGGTGACGATTTCTACGGCTGGTTCCTCGGACCTCGCATGATCTATACATCTGGCGTAATCTCTGACATCAACAAAGAAGAATCTCTCGAACAACTACAAGATAACAAGCTTGCTATCGTATGCGAAAAGATTGGTTTGAAAGAAGGCGAAAGTCTGTTGGATATTGGCTGTGGATGGGGCACTCTGGCCAAATTTGCCAGTGTCAACTATGGTGCGCGAGCAACCGGAATCACTCTTGGTCGCAACCAAACCGCTTGGGGTAACGCTGGACTTCGCAAGGCTGGAATCTCAGAAGAGCAGTCAAAAATCCTCTGCATGGACTACCGTGATATCCCTGTTCCAGAAGGCAAATACAACAAGATCACTTGTCTCGAGATGGCTGAGCATGTTGGAATCCGAAAACTGGAAAGCTTCTTGAGACAATGTAACGACATGATGGACGACGACGGAGTGTTCTACCTTCAAGTTGCTGGTCTGAGAAAATACTGGCAATACGAAGATCTTACCTGGGGCTTGTTCATGAACAAGTACATTTTCCCAGGTGCGGACGCATCTTGCCCACTCAACAACTACATCAGCGCATGTGAAGGTGCCGGCTGGGAGGTTAAGGGTATTGATACTATCGGCGTTCACTACTCTGCAACCCTCTGGAGATGGTACAGGAACTGGATGGGCAACGGCGACAAGGTCAAGGCTAAGTATGGTGAGAGATGGTACAGAGTAAGTCTTCAAGATCATTGTAAAATTGTCAGCTTGCTTACTTGAATCTAGATCTGGACATTCTTCCTCGCCTACTCCACCATTATCTCTCGTCAAGGATCCGCTACTTGCTACCAGATTGTCTTGGTCAAGAACATCAACTCCACTCACCGAATCGAAGGCATTGCTAGTCAGTTTGGACTCTCTGGCGCTCTTCAAGCTAGCAAGGCGCTTGGAAAAGCTCTTTTCCCAAAGAATGTGGCATGAAGAATGAACTTGGAGTTCTGGTGTTATGAATACTTTACCAAGTAATTGACATGCTATTAACGGAATGCCTGTACGCAGGTAATCTCGGAGTTGGTAACGAAACAGCTTTTAGAGCACTGCCATGTGATTGTGGACTTGGGGACAAATTAGACATAGATAGCTTGCTGGGTGTAGACCTTAATTGAGGACTGGCATGTGATGGACGTAACGAATTTGGCTGCATGCTATCATGTACCATAAAAGATTATCGAGCATTTTATATTTGCGAGCGCTAAAAATGAAACTACGGTTATGTGAGATACCGTGAATCACTGCAACTAGATATCATGAACTTTTTTATCTTTGAGTGCGTATCTTTGAGTCCGCATACGTTGGGTGCGTGGTGACCGTCAATTTTGCCGCAGCGCTTCGCCGCCCGGGCCGTCGTCATTCACGCGCGCATCCGAGCGTTCGACTCCAAGACATTCGTGTACCTGTTCTACACTTCTAACATCAACATTCCATACCCACCAGTTTTGCGACAGCAGCACGATCTTGAGATGTATTCTGGGTCAAACTCCTATCTGGGCGGCCAGAGTGGTCGTCCAGGCGGGCCCCAGCAATTCAACTCTTTTCAACAGCCTGGCCAGCAACAACAACAACCACAGCAGCATCAGCCTGGCTTCCTCAATGCGAATCCAACGGGATATGGACAAGCTCCTCTGCAGCAGCAATACACTGGATTTCCAATGCAGAATCAACAAACGGGCTTCCAAGCGCAGCAACAAATACAACCCCAGCAGACCGGCTTCTCTGGTCAGCCATCTCCATTTGGCAATGCGCAACCTCCACAGCAACAAAGCTTCCAAACAGGCGCTCCTCCTATGCCGCAGATTCCGCAACAGTTCCAAAATCAGAATCAAGCTCCTCCTCAACCGCCTGCCCCAGCGCCGATGCAGAAACCTCAAGCAACTGGATTTGCCCAGATGGCTGACAGCTTCCGAACCACCCCAGCAGCTAGTGCTTCTCGAGGACGACGAGGCTCAAAGTCGAAGGCAGGCACCAAGATCCCAAATATACGATTGTCCTTTATTACAGCTCAAGATCAAGCAAAGTTCGAAACCCTCTTCAAATCGGCGGTAGGGGATGGGCAAACTCTTTCTGGGGATAAGTCTCGAGATCTGCTTTTAAGGTCGAAGCTGGATGGAGACTCCTTGTCACATATTTGGTACAGTTCTCTTCTGGCGCATTTTATGTAAAATCGTTAACAGTGTTAGGACATTGTCAGATACCACAAGATCTGGCCAGCTTCTTTTTCCCGAATTCGCCCTGTCAATGTACTTGTGCAATCTCGCGTTGGTCGGAAAACCGCTTCCATCCGTATTGCCCGACAACATCAAGAACGAGGTCTCGAGTATGGTGGATATCATTAGTTTTGGGGTAGTGGATGATGCGCCACAACCTGCAGCGCAAACGAATGCACCCAACTTCAATCGGACAAATGCGGCCTCCCCTCCTACAATTCAACAGCCGCAGCCTATGCCTTCGAACTCGGCACTGCTCACCTCCCAAATGACGGGCTTTCCTGGCCAGAACAATTTCAATCAAGGGTTTCAGGGACAAGGTGGATTTCAACAGCCTGCGCAAACAGGATTCGGTCAGCAAGGAGGCATGCAGTCAAACCCAACTGGATACCAGCAGAATATGTCCAATCCCTCAGCTACTGGCTACTCCGGACCTCGACCACCAATGCCACCTATGCCGACTGGACTCAGTCCAGCTCAGGGGCTGTCTCCGGCGCAGACTGGTATGGGTGGGATGGTAGCACCTTTGAACAGTCAACCTACCGGAGTACCTGGGCAGTGGGGTCTGGTGAACGCACCTGCAAGTGGCTTGCCCAACATTGACTTGCTCCAGTCAAGAATGATGCCTCAGCAAGGTCGTGAACAGGGTTCTTTCACAACATCTGGTCTTGCTGGAAACGCTGTGATTCCATGGGCTGTCACCAAAGATGAGAAGCAACGGTATGATGCAATTTTCAAAGCTTGGGACGGTTTCAATAAAGGTTTTATCGGAGGAGATGTGGCTATCGAAGTCTTTGGACAGAGTGGTCTTGCTAAATCCGACATGGAGCGAGTCTGGACACTCGCAGACCACGGAAACAAAGGCAGGTTGAACATGGATGAATTTGCAGTTGCCATGCATTTGATTTACCGCAAACTTAACAACTACCCACTACCAGCTCAACTTCCACCAGAGCTAGTTCCACCATCTACTCGAAACTTCAATGATTCTATTGGAGCCGTCAAAAACTTGCTTCATCAAGAATCTGCCTTCCGAAAGGATTCGGGGGCAAGCTTATTGCCTCAGAAAACTGGAGTGAGCTATCTCAAGAATCACTCATTCCGCGGTTCAAACAGTCCGGCAGCAGGGCGCAAGGATGCTACAGTGTTCAAGAATAACGATGATGATGTTGGCTACAAATCCAGTGCGAGAAGAAGACTTGGAGGCTCCGGTTCTCCACGGCCGGACTCGCCATCGTCTACTACCTCGAGCGACGACTTGTCATTAGAGCAACTAAGAAAAAGGATTCGTGAGAAACAAGTTCTTCTGGATGCAATCGATTTCAAGGATGAGAATGCTGCCGATGAGGATGATGCACTTGACCGCAGGGACCGACGTGAAGCTGACGATCTGTATCACCGAATCCGCCGCATTCAAGAGGATATCGATAGTCATCCCGACTCTGCACTACGAAATGTTGATTCCGGCGCTGAACGACGTGCTTTGAAGCGTCAATTGCAGAATCTTACGGATAAGCTTCCAGAGATCGCTTCTCAGGTTCGACGGACAGAACGAAGTATTGCGGAAGCAAGACTGGAGCTGTTCCGCTTGAAGGATGCCAAAGCGCACCCTGGTAGTGCTTCCACAATGGTCGGAACAGGACCAGGAGGGTCTGTTACGGAGTCTGATAGACTAAAGGCTAGAGCCAGAGCAATGGTACAACAGCGTACTGCCGCACTTACTGGTAAGAAGATAACGACCAGCGAAGAAGACTTTGACGCCCCAAAGCGATTGGAGGAAGAGAATGTCAAGATTAGAAACGAGAGAGAGCAAAACGAAAGCATGGTCAAGCAGGTAGAAGAGGGCGTTCGTGAATACTCCCGAATTTTAGAGGACAGTCTTCAGGAGGGTGCCGAGAGCTCGTCGAACGAACACGAGAAGCGAAGATGGGAGGATGGTCTTGGTGTCGAGGATGAAGTCAAAGAGTTCATATTTGATTTGCAAAGATCCAGCAGATCAGCTAAAGTTCGGAAAGATGATCGTCGCAATACCCGTGACGCTACCCGCTCGGAGCGACCCGAGCCATCTCGTTATGAAAGTCCTTCAAGCTCTGCCAGAGACGAGGCTCCAGCTGCGAAGCCTGCTGCTACACCGGCTGCAGGAGGTACTTACTCGCAATACAAGACTCCTGAGGACCGAGCAGCCTACATCAAACAGCAGGCGGAACAACGCATGGCTGAACGTCTCGCTGCACTGGGAATCAAGGCTCCAAGCAAAGGCGGGGAATCAACACAGCAACGCCTTGAGCGAGAAAAGAATGAAAGAGCCGCCAAAGTCCGACAAGCTGAGGAAGAAGATAATCGTCGCGAGGCCGAGCGACAAGCTCGACTGAACGAGGAACAGGGCATCCCGGCTCCTAGCGCTGCACCAGCCGTACCAGAACCGAGAGGTTCAAAGAAGCCTCCACCACCACCAACTCGAAAGGCAGCAAAGAGTGATGCTAGCGAGCGCAGGGCCGAGGAAGAGCAGCGAGTTTTGGAAGAGCAAAAGGCACAAATTATCGCCACACAGAGTCTAGAGTAAGTCATCCCCCCACATAATGAGTATGGAATACTAACAGAACCAGGGACGATGCTGCACGACAAGAGCGAGAATTCGCCGCCGCACGTGAAGCTGCCGATGCCAAAGCAAAAGCTTTGGAAGAAGCATTGAAGGCCAAAAAGATAAACAAGGCTGAAGCGAAGCTCAAGAAGAAGGCTGCCGAGAAGGAAGCCAAGGAGAAAGAGGCAAGACTTGCTGCTCAGCGTGCAGAAATCGAAGCCGCTCAAGCTCGCGAGAGAGAGCTGCAACGTCAACTCGAGGCATTAGACGATGATGATTCCGACTCCTCGTCTGATGATGAAGGCCCTCACCAAGCTACTCCTCAAGCGTCGACTCCAACGCAAGGCAGTCAAGAGCTCGAGCGAAAGGAAATTTCTCCACCACCAGCTCCAGCTCCACCAGTTCCTACAAAGATTCCACCAATTCCTGTCGCTGCGATAACTACATCTATACCAACAACTAGCCCTCAGGCGGAAGCCGAGACAAAGAATCCGTTCTTGAAAAAGCTAGCCCAGACTGGCACCGAAACTCCATCCAACACTTCTAATAACCCATTCCACCGCATACCTTCCCAAGAAACACCCAAGGCACCGGAGCCTCTCATCACCCAACCTACCGGTGCCCGAAACCGAGCCAGACCAGAGGAAGACGACTGGTCTGTTGTCGGTTCTGATAAGGAAGATGATTCTTCTGACGAAGAAGGACCCGGAGCAGGCAATGCTCGCCATCTCGCATCTATTTTGTTCGGCACTATGGGTCCTCCTCGCCCTCTCTCAGCAGCAGGAACCGGTCCAGGATCAACCCCAACCAGTCCTGCACCAGCCAGAGATTCACCCGCTGCTGCACCACCGCCACCGCCCATGCCTACCGGCGGTGCTCCTCCTCCACCGCCTATGCCAAATGCTCCTCCACCTCCCCCAATGTTTGGCGCTCCAGCTCCTCCCCCACCGCCACCACCGCCAGCCAGTGCACCTGCGGGAATGCCCGCTGCTAGACCTCAAGGACTGCTAGGTGAGATTCAAATGGGGAGGCAGTTGAGGAAAACTGTTACGAAGGACTCTAGTACACCGGCGGTTGCTGGTGTGGTGTTGAATTAGGGGGGGTTGAGTGCATGAATATGAATTTTGGATGCGGAGGGGACGGGGTAATGGGATGAGGTGGTGCTGGAAAGATGAGATAAATGTATTATATTCGTTGGTGGTCGCCCTTGCTCTGGTGGGGGGTGAATATATTGAACTCAGATTGTTGATGTGAATATGCTCTTCTTGTCGGTCTGTTGTGCTAATGTAGTGTATTATCTTAAGGCTGTTCTTTACGGTGGAGTCATTTACATTCCTTGCTTAGTTCTACTTCGAAACCTTCGTCATCCGATGCTATCTTCCAAAGTCCTCTTTCATCTTAATCTTATTTTTCCTAATATTAATATCTTGATTCTTTAAAGACACAAAGATCCCGACTTAATAGTTTCTACTCTAAACGCCTGTTATCCGATGTTACCCTCCAAAATCGTATATTATTATGAGATTATTCTTCGTAAAGCCGTTTACTCTTAGGATGTAGGGTGTTTATGTTACTGATTCAATTTTCGCTAGGAAGCCTTAAACGCTATCGCATCATCTCGCAGATATTAATCTTAAACGTCAATGCCCCCATGTATGTATTTAACACTTTTTCTTTTCCTGTGTTTTTTCGAGTACTACTAATCATCTGACTATCATTCTTAAGTGTAGTAGTAGATCTAGGTAGCTAAGATATTTTACTCTACTCGATAGCGTCTATTATCTTATCGCTCTACTCTAGTCTCTTATTAACTCTAATTATAGAACACCTCACTATACCAAAGCTCGTTATTATCTTATCTATATTTGTGTAAGTTACAATACCTCACCTTATTCGAAATATTTTCTTCTACACTTATCTCGGTTGCACAGCTTTGATTGAAAAGGCAAAAACGCGAAATACGTAGGAATGGAACAGGGTTTTTGTGTTGAAATCATCATTGACTAGATTTGTGCTTGACTGGTACGAAATTCTATAGTTCCCACACGACAATTACCCTTTTAACACACCACCATCATCTCATCTCACACAAAATTCCTCCCCCCACCCCCATCCACATCCTCTCCCCTTCCAGCCTCCAGAACCCGAACCGTTTACACACAAACTCCTCTAACCATCCAACATCCTCCACTATCCCCTTACCCCTCCCCCCCTAAACACACACATCTCATCCCAATACCCCCATCTTCCCACACTCCCCTCTAAACCATCCACCCCTCTAAACCCCCTTACCCCTCCCTCCCCAAGCGCACCCCTCCAAAACCACAAACCATACCATTGTCAACGCTGAACTCTTACACTCAGCCACACCAGCGATCCTCACACTCAAGCACTACTCCCATATCTCAAGCGCACACCAAATACCACAAACTCTTACACAAATAAATCTCGCTTCGTGATTCGCCACCATAAACTCCCATCTCCAATTCATCCACATCACCTCCCTCAATTTATCCGTGACTTGTGACTTTTCTCACCCTCGGACTACGCGTTGAACATTCCGTGGTGATATGTGTGTGCTATGATGGTAAGCGGAGCGAGATAGACAGTATCCCTAGTACACATCGCACAAACACAGGACACCTCACAAATCGCGAATATAAACTTCATTCCACATCCCACACTCCAATCCCTTGACGCAATCCATACCATCGCATAAATAACCTCTTATCACCCATCTACAATAGACATAAACCCAAAATAAAAGTATACCTAAAAAATCCTGCACATGTCGATATCATAAAATTTCCAACACCCCTCGCACGTAAGCGAAGGTTTGTCATAGGTACCTTACCTACCCCTAACGCAATGAGATCAAGTCCTATTGCAGAGTCCCAATCTAGCAGCTGCAGCGCATTCATCAACCCCCAAACATCACGGCTTGTGAAAAAGACTCATCACATACGCACACAACACATTTACATTGACACATTTCACACACAGCACAAATGTAATTAACACATTTCATTCCCAGGCTACTCAGCTGCTACATTCCTACATTCCTATTTCCATCCATTCATCCACCTCAATGCTTATTTCCATCCACCTCATTCTCTCATTCTCTCAGACCTCAACCTCCCAAAGCACCAGCCCAAGCCCAAGTCCATGATACATAAAAAGCAATCGGGTATACACAAAAGCCCAAAAAGAGTAGTATAAACAGCGCCTGCCTATATATAATCCCCATCCCCAGCGCCCACAAATCATGCCGAAAAGCGCAGATGAATCAACACACACCAACCGATTGCGATATTCACTTTGCTCCTCACCCCTCCACCTCTTCGCAACACCTCCTCAGATCGATGGCGAAGAAAACACAAACCAGAAAAGTGACGCCCACCTAAACCAAAGACGTACAGGTACGCACCGACACATACAAACGAATCAAATGCCTGTCCCAAAATTGCGATTCCTGAATCTAAAGAGAGAAAATAAAACCAATAACACAGAAATATAAAGATTATCAAATTTGGTATAGAAAAATAGTACGAACGCCGAGTGATGAATCCGCTCATGATCATGCTTCTCTCTGGAATCCAGCCCAGACTCTTGCGTTTACAGCCGTCTAGGAACTGTTAACCCGTACATAATTTGGTAGTATGGCCTACTGTGGAGGCGTGTTTGAGATGGTTGGTGTGGTACCACCACTATGAAGAACAATACTTGACGGTCGAGGCGACGATGGCGGTTGCGATTTATGTCTTGCAATCATGGCCATTCTAGGTCGTAATCTCTCAAGTCTTGTACGCACACCAGCGATGACTTTGAATGTTAGCATTACTCAAAACAGCCATGGAAATTGCTTACTGTTTTGAACGGCTTTTCTATCCTCCGCCAAGACAATCTCAGCTTCATCATCTTGACTAACCTGCTCTCTCAGACTTGAAGACCTTCGTCGTTGAGTAGGCGGCTCATCATCCGTCTCCAGAATAGCTTCCAACATTTTAAGTGCAGTCACATACGACCTTTCCACCCCAGGAAGATCCTCATTTGCAATCTCATTGATGGCTGCTGATCGACTCATCTCAAGAGCACGATCATACATCAGCCGCTCAGCTGTTATCCCCGAAGTGAGAAAATAACCATCTGCTGACGAGCCTCCAAATCGAGATGAGCTATTATGCTGACTTGGATGTCCAGGATGATCTTCTGGAAGTTTCTTTTGAGCCTCAATAAGCTTCATTCGAACGATATCGGTCTTCTCGAGCACTTCATTAAATCGACCGCGGACCCATTGCACAGCGGCATTGATGTGTGTATTCGTAGCAGAACTTGGTGATTCGGGTCTGCTGTAACCATCACCTCGATTCCTTCGACTCCACCAAGATCCCGCAATGTCCATTGATTTGGCGAGTAGTGAAAGAGCTTTGACGTATAATACAAGCGCTTCTTCAGATAATGCAACTACAGCTTCCACGGTCAGTCCATCTTCATCAAGAGAACCAGTATCTCTAGCAACACCTCCGAGACCGTGATCCATGGAGGGTGTTAGAGGCACCAGTTGTTTGTACTTGACTTCGGCAAACCCATACACAACATCGCTTCTATTTGCAGACTCTTCGATAATGCTAATCGTCTTTTGGTCTTCATCCACAGGGGCAATGTGTCGGCCATCACCAAGTAGACCGATCGGACTCTGAGGTGCCGGATAAGTGGGGAAGGGACTGTAGGTCTGTGGAGGTGATAATCCTTTGCCAATTAACGAAGGAGCGAATCCGACACCAAACATCCTCACACTAGCACCATGAATAGCCTTGGCAATTGCTGATGTCGCAGATGGACTTCCACCATATGATCTGCCATATGAGCTTTGACGTTGTGTGACAATATCTTGACGTGGACGACCTTGTGCTATCTGAACAACACGTGATGGTGATGCCGGTACCGCTCCAGTCGCTGAAGAGGGTGGCCCCTGAGTAGTCGCTCGTCTTGTCATCTGGGTACCACGAGAAGTAGGCGATGATCGAGCACCACTATGTAACCGTGGGCTTGCGGCCATCTCGTCTGCAAACGCATTGACCTCAACTGCACGCTTCTCGACCAAAACGTATTCGCGAGCATCTTGAACTTCTTGCGCTGCTGCAGCCGCTGCATCGGCATTTGTATCTGGCGTTCGCGATGTTGTTGATGCCCTTTCTCGTCTAGGCACTTCATCGATGGACTGCTGTCTCGTCCGCTGATGAGGACTTGAAGGCATGTTCTGCATCCTGTGATTTTGAATTGCCTCGGGGTTTGGAGCAGTAGCTGACGGAATGATTGGCGGCCTTCGATGTTCACGAGGTTGTTCCTGGGGTTGTTGGCGAGAAGTTGATTGGCGGTGTTCACGAAGGCTAGGTCTTCTCTCAGGGGCGACTCTAGGGGGTGTTCCAGCAAGTTGTCGCACAGGATCAATGATCTGAGTCCGAGGCGAAGGTGTCATTTGTCGGTCGCGTGGTGAAGACGAGCTAATCGGCTCGGCTCGTGAAGACTGCCCATGACTACTCCGATGTGATTGAGTTCGAGATATAGGTACATCTCTAGATGCAGAAGCTTTTGGTAATTCTCGTGGCTGATCGTCTCCAACTAATCCTGGAATTGGATCTTTTACCACTGGGTGATTGAAGAATTTCGAAAAAGTTATACGATCCGCTGGTGTACGTTTCAGTAAGGCTCGGACCAACTCTTTCATCTCCGAGCTAACTACCACGTCCCTGGCAAACTTGATGTGGTCGTCGCTCTGCTCGATTTTGCGAAGCAACTCAACGTGGTTGGTCGCACGAAACGGTGGCTTTCCTGTGACCATCTCGTACAAGACCGTGCCAACTGACCACAGATCCGCCCGAGCATCATACTTTTCATATCTGAGAATTTCTGGAGCCATGTACAGAGGAGATCCACATAGTGTTTCTGCCATTGATGTCGCTGGTAATGATCGGGCGAAGCCGAAATCGGCAATCTTCAGCATTGGCAAAGATGTGAGACCCACCATGGGTTCCAATGTATTCTCACTTGCGCTCATAACTAACGGAGCATTCTTGCATCGGGCCAAGTATTCCTTTGATGGTAGGATAAGCAGGTTTTGTGGTTTGACATCTCGGTGGATGAAGTCTCGATCGTTCATGTATTCCATAGCGCTTGCAAGTTGCTTGAGGAAATGTCGAACAATAACCTCGTTCAACCCGCCTGCTGGAGGCATGGGATACTTCCGAACCATATCTTGAAGTGCCGGATTATCTGCCAGCTTGTCTCTCTTCTTGATAAAGTACGAAAGATCTCCCAGCTCACAGTATTCCATCACCAAGTTTATGTTCGACGTTGTTTCTTTGATGTCAATCAGGGCAACGATATGCGGATGGTGTAAGCCTCGGAGGATCTCGATTTCGCAGTAGAGGTTCTCTTTTAGCTTTTTGCTGAGCTTGGTAAGATTGACTTGCTTGACAGCAACCAATGCTCCGGTAGCCTATGAACCTGGTTTAGCGTAAAGTCCATTGTGATGTTATGGGCAGACAGATGGAGCTGGATACAAGCTCGTGAGTAGATGGAGCTTCGGATGATGATGAAATGATGGATACTGATTGGGAAGTGACTAAGAATATGCTGCCTACCTCATGACGACCTCTGTACACCGTAGCAAAGCTTCCTTTCCCGATCTCGTCCTCGACAATAAATGCACCAACCTTGACATCGCCCGTCCTCGACCGTCTCGAGCGAGATGATGAGGACGGGGGCGGTAGGGCCGCCATATCGATACGCCCGACCTTGAACTAGCAGGTCTCTTGACCCTGCACCGTTGATGATATCCGTATGTACTACCAGGCGAGATGAGGATATAAACTCGAGGTGAGTTCGTTCTGCATGTACACAAAGCTCGATGTTGAATAGAGGTAGCCGATACTCAAGGATTCGTGTTGGCAGATATGCTATGCTATGCTCGTACGCGGAGCTCGACGTCGGTATGCAAATGGAAGAAATAAGTGAACGAGGGAAGATGGAAGTGAACTTGTCGAGCCTTATTGTCCCAGCAAGGTGGATGAAGGCAACCAGCACCCGTTTGGCTGTGGACTAAAGCCTCACGATCAACAAATGCGGATGCCGTCGATGGGTAGGTAAAGTGCCTGATTTGGTGGCTGTTGGTTCACGGTAGGCTTCCGGGGAGGCGGCTTGCGAGCAACGGACAGGTGCAGTCGTGTATGTAGGGTGCTTGAGATGCTGGAAGTTGCTGGCTGCTGGCTGCGTATGGAGAGATGGGTGACTGGATGTGCAGGACAAGGCTGCAGATGGTTGGCTGTGTTGATGATTGTCCGGCCGGGAGCAACGACTGAGGGTCGGGCAGTCTGGTCGATTTCAAGTTAATGACTCGACGGGGAAAGGAACCTCTCGAGGTGAATGGGGACGATGCAATGAAGTGATACAGCACCGCGCCGACGAGAGGAGGTTATGCGTGCTGGGGGCGAAGCGGTGGACGGTGACTGGATGGTAGCGGCGAGAGGCACGTCTTGGGTGGTGGTACTTGCGTCGTGTGAGTTGTAGGTTTGAGATGGATGTAGGTGAGTGAATCCGCAGATGTATTGATAGAGGAATCGGGAGGAGGAGAGGATAGAAACAGAGGATGGTGAGAGAGGTGACGGATGATGAAGATAGACGGAGGCAAAGATGATGAGAAATAGAGTTGACTTCGACTACGACTACAACTCCGATGTGATGACCTGGACGGGCAACAACCGTCAACCTTGTGACTCGTCCCGTGATGCGATTCAAGACGTGCTCTCGACCCGACCCTTGTGCTATGGACGCTTCACTACCAACCTTGGAAAACGGCCCAACCCTTGACGTGCATGACTAAGAATCTCCACTCCCGGACGCGGACACAAAGTACCGAATGGAACGCTGAGATAGAAGCTTCATCCACCACGATAACAAAGATAAAGAGATACCAGCGATAGCTCGTAGCATCTGACGACGACGACACCATCTCAGTAACTACACCAGTCAGGCAACTAGATAGATCTAATCCATTCAACTACACCGGATCAAGCTGCCAAATGTCTCTCTCGCACGGCTAATGCCTAGTCCCCATAACAACCCTCTACACCCTCCCTCCTTATCTATGCACCTAACGGCCATCCTAACGAACTATCACATTACACCTACTTATTCCCACGAGTCTATCGCCCGTACACGAACCTAGTCCAACTATAAAACAACCTAATCCCGTACAACAACCCTATTCAACCTTCCAACAACCGTCTAACACCGTTCTCGTACCTGTGCAACCCCCCATGACTAGCCAAGTATAACCTCATCGTCGTACAGAGATTCGCCATCGATCGGTAGACCCTTGTACGCATCTACATCTACAACTCATTTTAAGGTGGAATTTCGCAATGCGAGTTTAAAGGTGACTCGATTGTGGCGAGGCCTAGTGCGATGCAATGCATCCGTCCAGCGTAGGTACGGTGTACGTCCGTACAATAAAGAGTCATCGCTTACCGCCCGCGAGAGTCCTGAGTCCTGTCAAGACCCAGAGCCAAACATTGAATTCGACACGATACTATCAACGCACTTTAGGAATCGAAGGAGAAATCACAGAAGCCACTTCCAGCAGAGATTGTTGGTGTACAATAATCCGATTAATTATCTAATCAATTATCCAAGAGTCAATCCAGATCTATCACACACCCCTCACAGCTTCCAAAGCAAGTGGCATAATTTATCGCTATCGTCTTGCTATCCCAAGACGCACGACCCAATCCCATCCCGCTCATAAATATTTTCTATGCATACTTTTCCCATTTACCTTCCAATCCAATGTACGCGATGGAACGCCAAGATGATTCTAGTCCTCTCCAAATATATAAAAGGGGTATCGTTTAGTCGTCCAGCCCGATATGGACATTCTTCTCTCCAGGTGGAATGACTTTCGCCTCAGCTTCTCCGTGAAGATCTGGGAGTTCGATGATGGACTCCTTGATAATGTTCAATGCCTCCTTGATCTGTTCCTCGCTGATAACAAGAGGTGGTGCGAGTCTAATGATATTCTGGTGAGTGGGCTTGGCCAACAATCCCTTACTCTTCATCAACATGCAGAGATCCCACGCAGAGTGACCATTGGTCTTTGCCTCGTCGATGACAATCGCATTTAGCAACCCCTTTCCTCGAATAGTGGTAATCATTGGCGATTTCAAGTCAGCAAGACCTTGACGAAAGATGTTACCAAGAATTTCAGCACGGTTCGTCAAACCCTCCTCTTCCATAATCTCCAAGGCTCGGATGGACACTGCACATCCAAGAGGATTGCCACCGTATGTCGACCCGTGAGTACCAGGCTCGATGGTAAGCATGATCTCCTTAGATCCAAGAACACATGAAACTGGATACATTCCACCTGAAATGGCTTTTCCTAGAGTAACCATATCTGGCTTGATGCCTGCCCACTCCGAGCACAACATGCGCCCAGTTCGACCAATACCAGTTTGAATCTCATCACAGATCAAAAGAACATTGTGCTTCTTGCAGAGCGCTTGAACTTTGGTGAGGTAATCATCTGCAGGTACCACAACACCGGCCTCTCCCTGGATGGGCTCAATAATGATAGCAGCAGTCTCCTTTCCATGCGCCTCGAATGCTGCCTCAACATCCGACACGTTGTTGTATCTGATCGACTTGCCAGTCGCGGGGCACGTTGGACCGACATTTGGTACGTATGGGCCATAGTTGTCTCTCGATTCCGGGTCGGTGGACATGGAGATCGCAGTCATCTAATTCTTGTTAGCAAATCATCTCTCAACATTCGGTTGTAGCCTACTGTTCTTCCGTGAAAGTTCTCCTCCACCGCAAAGACCAATGCCTTTCCATCCGGTACCTTCTTCACCTTGTACGCCCACTTTCGTGCAACCTTGATGGCAGTCTCTACTGCTTCGGCCCCAGTGTTCATAGGCAGAACCATATCATATCCAAACACATCCTTGACCTTCTCTGCCCATTTTGGGAACACATCGTTATGGAACGCGCGCGAAGAGAGAGTGAGACGCTGTGCCTGTTCGCAAAGCGCTTTGACAAGTTCTGGATGACAATGGCCCTGGTTGACGGCAGAGTAAGCGGATAGGCAGTCGATATAATGCTTTCCCTCGGGATCCCAAGCACTGGAGCCTTGGGCACGCGCGAAGACGACTGGGAGAGGGTGGTAATTATGTGCGGCGTATTTGTGTTCCGCATCGATCGCGTCGGCAGTCGATTTCGAGTGATACTTGGATTCTGCTAGGGCTGCAACTGGCTGGAAGGTTGGGGCGGTCGGTTTGAGGATGCTGTCATTGGCGGCGACGGTGTTGCCATCTGCGTGCGGCGCCATTTTTGCGGTTGATATAAAAGATGTGGGAGTACGTGCGAGGGTAGTAAGCTATCTGTTTTCGTGTGGAGGGGTTGAGGATGGTGGGGTCGGAAGTAAGTGAGGAAATTCGAGGCTAATATTGTTGTATTGTAGACAAAGTGAGACGGAAGGAATTAGGAAAAGAAGTTTTTGTAGGAGAATTGGGAAAGCAGTCTAGAATTGGTACTAGTCCTCTAAGTGCAAGTGTTTGCGGTTTTCTGGGCTATCTCTCCGTGTGACCATTTGGTTGACTAAAAGAATCTGTTTGCTGCTTCAACCTGCCATTAGGGATCAGAACAATCAACAATTCACAAGTTCTCGTGTGAACCTGCGCTTAGGGGAAGAAGAGGGCGTCGTAGTGGGGTGACCGGCGCAGGGTGTTGAGCCGAAAATCGGCTTTGGTGGGTGACGACCAATCATGAGAGCGGCTTACTGTGCTACGTCTACGCACTCTGATTGGTCTCTTAGCGATACCCTTTTTTGCTGTGTCATGTGATTCTGGAAATAGGTTCTGCCGCCCCGGCGGATCCCCTAAACACGTGCATCAGTTTTGTGATATATCGAGCAGTACATGTACATGTTTTGGCGGAAGCTTGATTGTGAACGATTGATGAGGTGATTTAGTATTGAAACTCTAATTTCGCTATACCTCCATCCACTCACAACTTCATCCATTATGAGCGGAGCCAAAGGTTTAGGCAAAGGTTCAGCCAAAGGTTCATCCTTCTCTTTGAAAGCTCGCTATGAACCCCCCGTCGAACAGATTGAAGATGTTCACCCCCTAGTCTACGAGCAACGATGCAGAGATATATGGATGGTGCTATTTGCATTCCGCATCATAAACGCACTTTGCGTTCGCACATTCTTCCAGCCAGATGAATATTTTCAATCCTTAGAACCAGCTTGGAAAATGGCATTTGGACCTGACAGTGGAGCTTGGATCACGTGGGTATGTCGTCTCCCCAGTCCTATCAGTGATATACTGAACTGCTTTAGGAATGGGAGCATCAATTACGGTCATCGTTACATCCAGCATTGTTTGCAGTAGTGTACTACGGAGTGGATAAAGTTTTGTCGATCGTGGGCTGCTTCCCCCAATTCCGAGCCATGATTCTGTCTGTGCTACCGAATCTAGTTCAGGCTTTATTTGCGAGTGGCATGGATTTCCATACCTGGCAACTTGCTGATAAAATCTATGGAAAAGGAAGCAGAGCTGGTTGGGCAGCTGTAAGTGGACCTACTGCCCCCAATTTGATGACTACTGATAATGCCAGCTTTTTATAACCGTTGTCAGTCCATGGAATTGGTTTTGTTCTACAAGGACTTTCTCCAATTGCTTGGAGACTGCGTTTACAATTGAAGCTTTAAATTATTTTCCTTGGCAGTTATCTTCTGATGGCTTGCCGGTCTGGACTGGCCCACTCAGATTTGTCGTTGCAGGTAGAGTCGGAGTTGTCCAGCCTCGTAGTTCAACTACATCGAAATCGTCTATTTTCGCCGACCGCAAATCTCTTACAAAGTAAGTAAATGTTCCACCTCACATACTTCACACAGCATCCTAACATATTTTCAGCCTGAGATTGTGTATTATGCTCGCTTGTTTAGCATGTATTCTACGACCGACGAATGCCTTGATTTGGTTCGCGATATTGATGCCAGTGCTCACTCGAACGTTTTCCTCGTCCACACGACTTCAAACTTCTGATTACCTAATATTACTTCGAGAGGCAGTTCTTGTCGGTTCGGCTGTCTTTGCTCTCTCACTTATCTCTGACCGCCTCTACTTTGGGGAATGGACATTCCCACCCTACCAATTCCTCTATTTCAACATAAATCAAAATCTGGCTGTTTTCTATGGAAGCAATGATTTCCACTACTATCTTTCGCAAGGACCACCACTCTTGCTCACGACGCTTCTGCCATTCGGTCTGGCCGGAATTTGGAAAGCGAGTTCTCTTCCATCATCAGATGTCCGCTTTCACCTTCTGATGGCAATCTTGGTTTCTATTGGCTCCCTCTCATTGATATCTCACAAAGAAGTTCGATTCATATACCCTCTTCTGCCACTATTGCATATCCTCGCCGCACCATCTTTGGCCTCCTTTTTCACCGCTACTGAAATATCGTTAACAAAACCAATTGCGAGCAGTCCCACAGCAGCCCCCAAAGTAAGGGAAATCAGGACGATGAAAATCATACGTAAACCGCAGCTGGTGATCCTTATCTCTATTTCTGTGCTTGTTTCTTTCTACACCGCTACACGACATCAACGCGCTCCCACCACCATCCTCTCAACGCTTCGTCACGCCTATGAAACCGAATTTCTCGACGCTCACGGCGCTGTCAAATCTTCGGCTCAACCAACACAACCGTTTGTTACGTTTCTAACGCCCTGCCACTCCACTCCCTGGCGAACTCAGCTCACCTACCCATCTCTCTCCGCCTGGGCACTCACTTGTTCACCCCCGCTTACAATCCCACCCAACACACCCGAAAGAGCTGCGTATAGAGATGAGGCGGATAGATTTTACGATAACATGACGTTATTTCTGGATACCGAGGTTGGTGTAGCAGGGAGAGAATGGCCGCCGAGATATGTTGTGGGGTTCGAGGGGATTGAGAAGGGGTTGAGTGGGTGGGTTGAGGAGAAGATGAAGGGGAAGCTATTAAAGGAGAAATGGAGAGTTGGAAATAGTGATTGGCATGATGATTGGAGACGCGTTGGCGATATGGTTATTTGGGAGTTTGTTGATAGAGTATAGATTACATGATAGGTTCCTGGCGTACTGGAAAGTCAAAACTCGAAATTGATTAAAAGCAGTATAAGAATAATATTAAATGGCTCCAGATCACCCACATAATTTTCGTTACTGATACATTATAATTTTCCAAATATAAAGTTGTAGTATCTTCATGTAATTAAATATTTCAAGTGAGATAGGCAAGTAGTAGGATTATTGTAATAATTATCCGCATATCCTTTTTAAGCTTTTCGTGATCGGCGTCGACCTTGTCATTCTACTCGCGTAATAAAGAATCCTGCTCGGATGAGTCCTCAAAAATTTAAAAGGTGAGGCATTAGTAGTTTGGGACATGAATGTTCACGCCCTGGCAAATATAGCGAAGCTGTGCAGGAGCGGCAACTACACTCGATCGAGGCAATTATTTGCAAACGTTCGTTAGTGAGTAGGTAATAGAGCTAATGTTCTGTTATATTATAGTATTATCTCCTTTTTTCCTCACGTGGTTTCACATGACTAGAATGGCAGACATGGGTACTTGCCACTTATATATACTCTAAATAGAGTTTCTCCTTCGTACGAAACAAAACAATTTCCCAATAAACATCGAACTGTTATTTTTTTTGATTTACGTTGCCGTCTGAAAGAACCACCCAGAAGTCAATGCGGCTGTCCCTTTCTCGTTTTACCACAATCAGAATCATGACCTACCTATACCCTCCTGAAAACGACGACGGCTTCAGTCCACTTCATATAGCAGCGTCTAATAAAGATATCGTCGGTCTCAAAGCGCTACTCGACCAGTCTCAAGACTGCATCAATTCGCGCGACCCCTGGGAACACACACCTCTTCAGATTGCGGTTCAGCTGAATGATCTCCCCGCCGTTCAACTCCTACTTTCTCACGGCGCAGACCCAGACCTTCCAGTCCCAGATAACTACTCATATCTTGTTGACGGGTCAAGTTCGCTCAGTCTAGCGGCGACTTGTGGTCATGTCAAAGTTTGCCAACTGTTGGTGGAAAATTCAGCTCGTGTGACCTCGAAACCACTTTACATGGCAGCCGAGTTTGGAATGTTGGAATGTGTTGAATTCTTACTATTATGGTTCGCGAAGAAAGAAGGAACACTGTGTGATGATGGAGTTGCGAAGACCAAGGCAATTGGGACCGCGCTACAGATCGCTGCGGGAGGGTGGAGAAGTGAAATCGTTGAGGTCATACTGCGTGATAGAGAAATTGAGAGAAGGCTTTTAGACCGAGCCTTGTCGTGGTCAATAGTGGATGAAGACGAGCATTACGACGACTTTCATGTCAAGAACTCAGTGCCTAGGAAGACACCAGTAGGAATAGGAAAGCGAATCAGCACGGTTAAGTTATTGCTTGATGCTGGAGCTGACCTTGATGCCAACACAGAATTCCTTGGGCTCCAGCGCATGACTCTCCTCCATCAAGTTGCTGTATTAGGCAGTCGAGGAAAGGAGATTTTCGATTTATTCCTTGAGAAAGAGCCAGAAATAAATCCGGAAGATGAAGATGGACAGACACCTCTGTTCCCAGCAGTTTTGGCAGATGATGTTTATTTCGCCGAGAAACTTATTGAGAGAGGTGCAAAGGTCGATCATACCAACAAGGAGGGGCGTACAGTGCTACAGATCTCGACAGGTAATCTTTCGTCTGCTTGCAAACCTATTGTTTCACTCCTCCTTGACCACGGGGCGGATATCTCTGCTCTAACGCAGGCAGGAGAAACCATTCTCCATCTTGCAGCACATCATGGCAATCCTGCAGCGGTAAAGAGCTTACTTTCACTCAACTCTTGCAAGATGGATACATTTCATTACCCTAAGTCTCATTTACCAAGTCCTCTATGGGGTAAAACAACAACCACTGACAGCAGTATTCTAGATGGAGATTTTCACTCGATACTTAAACGCCCCAATGCTCTCAGCTAGGACTCCAACTGGTTTCACACCCCTTCACTGCGCAGTTAATGGGTACAACGCCCCTCCATGCATCGCTGTTGTCAAGTTCCTTCTCTCTCAAGGAGCCGACATCAACGGGCCTACCAATGGCGGCCGCACGATTTTGCACCTCGCTGTCACTAGTAGCTTAATCGACAAAATAGACTTAATATCATTTTTGCTAGAACACGGTGCCGATGTGAATGGCTATACACATAAGGTACTCGCGAAGTCGGAGACTCCAAAAACGGAAATCGTAGACTCACCACTCCATCTCACTCTCGACATCCTAGACACCCACCGAACAGACTTCAATATCATACATCTCCTCTTAGAAAAAAGCGCCGCGCTCGAAACTAGAGATAGCACAGGGAAAACGGCACTTCTTCGTTGTGTGATCGGACGGGAAACTACTCCGCTCAGACGAAGAGTTGTGCGGGAGTTGGTTAGGAGAGGAGCGCATACTGAGGCTGTGGATAATCGGGGAAGTGGATTTGATGCTGATGTTTGGTGTGTGGAGGAGGTTGTTAGAGCTTTTGTGGTTGATAGGGGGAGAGGGAGGGGGAGAGAGAGAGGCAGAGGTGTAGGTTTGAGTGCTGTGGGTGGTTTGGGTGAAGATTGATGGTTTGATGTTGGAAAAGTTGGAATTAGGAAGCTTAAACAGGTTAAACAGGCAAAATAACCTAACAATTAACACCCACAGGGTGATACTTGTGGAAGCTTGGTAGTGTTATCAAGCCTTCGTAGCAGAATGGTTAATTTGAAACAACTAGGTAGAAAATTCTGCATTTTGTGATGATAGTTGTAGTTTTTGTAATAATTTGTTGATGGTTAATTCTAATGTAGCTAAACTCACAGGATGTTAGGAAAGTGGGATGTGGATTTCAATTTGTTTAAAAAAACTTATGTAACAAGAAATTAAAGCATTTCATCTTCTCCTCGGTACTATTAAATTTTTGTTATATGTTGCTGCTACAATATAATTGGAATTGGATTGAAATTTAACCATCGGATGGAGACAACAAGCTATGAATTTTATTTTATTAACCTTCTGGGTAGAACTCTGTGTACTCTATTGCTTCTGAACTAGATTGCATTCAATTATTCACTGTTATACTCTCTATTCTTTCACTCTCCTGATTACTCTTTCGTCTTTCAATTACATCTAGTCTTTTAACCTAATTAACATAATCTATAATCTTATTCCTTCATCTCCACCTTCGGACTATCAACCCACACTTCACCCGGTGCCCATACAGCCCCCTCGCGCTCCCCTCCCTCACCAACCCCAAAAACCCTGACAAGCGGATGAACAATCAACCCTACTTCCCTCCCCAGCAACCCACCCTCAACCTCCTCCCACCTTACCGAAGAATGCGGAACCAACACTCTACTATTTCCATCAAACTTCGGGCTCTCCAACTCCTTCAGGGTATACAACACCACATGAGACTTTCGCATCCACAGTGTATACGCGATGTGCGCTGCGCGGTTGTACAGCGCTGCGATCTTAGGCGAGGGGGTGAGGAGATGGCGGGCTGGTGAAGCGAGGAAGGCGTCAGATTTTAGGGAGGAGACGCGGGATATTAGTGAGTCCAGGGGTACTATTGATCTGTTCTCTTCTGAGTTAGCTTTGGCACTTTTGTCCTGTGGGTTTGTTTTGCTGTCGTCTTTTAAAATTCTCAACATCTGGGCTCTCCACAAGTGGGGCGTTTCTCGGTTCGCTAGAGTTCGCTTAGCGACGACCTCCTGAGGGACTAAATCCACCGCCTTACCTTGAAGCATGCGTTTATATATATCATTCAATATTGTGTCCATTCTATACTCCGGAATATCTTCTTGTAGTCCCGTCTCGACAAAGAAAAACGGCTTCCGAAACAGATTCGTGAAGATATCATGCGCCAGCAGCGCATTGAGGAGAAGAGCGGGAGATTTTGGCGTCATCAGTTCCTCTGGAATCGTTCTATTTCTGAGGACGCAGACTTCGGATAAAGAGCCCATAAGAGCTGTGTGATCTTCTTCGGAGAGGTTTCGGAGAGAGATTGGGTCTTTTATAGCCATGTTCCGTGCTAGCGTTCGCATGTCTTTCTTCAGCTTTTCGAGATCCGCGATGTCTTGATTGCCGTCACGTTGCCATTGTGCTGAGTCTTCTTTCTCAGATGATTCTTTGAGTTTTTGGAGGATGAAGGATTGGTATTCTGCTTCGATCTTGGTTTTTTCGTTTTCGATCTGCTTCCTCTCGGCGTCGACTCGCTGCTTCTCTGATTCGATCTTGCGGATCTCCTTTTCAAAGGTATGCCTATTGTTGACAGCTTCAGTCTTCAACTTCTCGGCGTAATCCTCCAAATTCTGATTTTCTCTTTGCGCTTGGGCAAGTTGATCCTGAAGGCTTTTTCCGTACGCCTGCCACTGCCCCCCTCTCGTCTGTGTAGCTTGTTCTGATTTGTGGCTAGATCCTGTCCGTGGTGCCACTGCTATATTTGTTGAGTTTGAATTACTGGCCTCTCTATTCAAACGATCTCTTTCGAGTTGTCGTGGGTCTTCAGATCTGTGTTTTCGCTTTGGACGCTGCTCGGGGATCGGAACTGGTGGTCGGGATCTACCCGGAGAAAGGCTTTCCCAAAATTCAATGGCTTTTTGGAAGACCCGCGGCGGTCTGTGAACCTCTGCGAGAAAATCAGGTTCGAGGGGTGTGTTTCTTGAATGATTGGTCTGACCTTCGTAACTACTTCTTCCTGGTACCGTTGGCTGAGGAACCTGGGCCTGTGGTGGCATCTCGTAGTCTTCGTAATCGTCTGTGTCTGTTCCTGGATCCAAATAAAGACCTATATCGCTTGTAGCTGGTTCTGGAATTAATCTGGTACAGCTCTTTTGACTCTTTTCTTGCTGCTTTGTTGCCATTCTGTCTTGCTCAGATGGATTTTGGCTTGACATCTTATAAATTGAGTCGGTATATTTCCTAGACAATTCTGTACTTTGCTGAATTGTAGATCGTCAATTGTATGCGAAAGAACTCGGTTGCAACGGAGCGCTCTCCACAGGTAAATGTGCAACAGCTGTAGAAGTAGGGTCAATGGAAGAACCAACATCACCAACAATTAGCGAAGCAGGGATTTCAAGATAAACAAGAGCTCATGAAAATGATAGCGCAGCCACCGCTAGAATAGTCCGTTCTTGGGAAAGATTTTTGTTAAGTACAATGCCTATATCAAGAACACTTGGTACTTATCCAGCAGATATCTGGGTTACAATGTATTGCTGAAAAGAAGCATTCAATGTAACCGCGGACTTTCGCGCCATTTGAAAGGGCGCGGCATTGCAACCTTTACGGGTAAACAGACACCCGCATGATACATGCTTGTAGGGTCGTAGTACAGATCAGAGGCGCGTTGCTGAAACATAGACTGCAGCGGGAAACGCTTGCCTATGTGTCTATTCTGGAAGGATCATCAGGAAAGATTATCTTTACCCAATTAAATACGAGTACTCAAAACCGATAGTGTGAGAGCTATCTAGGCTGTATCTACATATGTCTATTGTAATTGGACCGAGTTTCAGCATGGCACACGGCTTGAAGGCTGTGCAAATCTATGAGGGCGTGATTCTCGTCGGCGATGCAGGCGCCCCAGCGACTTTTCAGCGGCAATCTTGCCGGATAACACCCTACCTGCGGTTTTATGTATTTCAGACCGAGCTACTCCATGCACTGCTGACTTTTCCGCATTTGTAGTGCGCCGCTATCGTTTTGCGACAAACTCAACATTCAAAGTACTTGTACTAGTAACACTTTCGACGACAACACCATAGCCATCTTTCAACCAGAAGAAATTTGCGATTCATCATCAGCAGATTATGAATTTCCCCAGAGCGAGCGATTCGCTTTTCAGCACCAGGGAAGCCTTAGATGCTCTTTCGCTTCAAAGCTCTTTCAAGCCCAAGATCATTGTTGGAATTGACTATGGCACCACATTCTCCGGTAAACACGGTAGCTCTTGACTACAATGTATCCAATTGACCTTGACTAGGCGTCAGTTTCGTTACTACAGATAAAAGCAGCATAGAAGATATCAAAATTATCGATGGATGGCCAGGAGATAGCTTTCAATCTTGGAAAACACCAACCAGAATCGCGTATTGTCAGGAGAATGACAGACTTAAGGCTAACGAATGGGGCTTTCGAGTTCACCCCAAGCTCAAGTCTTACTCTTGGACCAAGTTATTACTCGACAAAAACGCGAACGTAAGCGAGCATGATGACCCAGGACTCAGCGGTACAGAAGGGATTGGAGCGATCCAACTTCCTTCTTTTCGTGACGCTCAGGGCGTATGCGAGGACTTCTTGAGCGAAGTATACAAGCACACTGCAAAGGTGATTAAATTGCAAATAACCGAGTCAACCTTTGACAAATTACCCATGGAGTGCTGGATCACATTACCAGCTATATGGTCGGACGAGGCAAAAGCAGCTACTCTCGCAGCAGCAAAGAATGCTGGTTTCGGCCGTAGAGAAACAGACGAAGTTTTCACCATATCTGAGCCGGAGGCAGCTGCAATCGCGACTCTCAACAAGTATACGAAACCTGGTGCCTTGAATCCCATCATGGTAAGATACCTCGAAATGTGTTTCTGGTGATTATTGACGATGAGTATTTAGCAAAATGAAAACATTCTCATCTGTGATTGTGGAGGTGGAACTGTTGACATTACAACATATAAGATTTCACAGGTACAACCTTATCTTCTTTTCGATGAACTTTGCGTTGGTGCAGGTATGTCAAACTCTGTCTTCATGACCATCCTCGATTCCTAACAAAAGTGCCGAATAGGAGGAAAATGCGGTTCTACTTATATCGACCGTAATTTGCATGCCCTGCTATCCGAAAGATTTGGGTCAGCCTTCGATGATCTCTCGTTCGGAATTAAAGGCCCTGGTAGTAGATTTATGACTGATTTCGAAGGTTTGAAGCGAAATTTTGGGCGTGACGATAATGATGATGACCAAGAGTTGGGTCCCATCAATATGAATGCTCCGGAGTCAGAGTTCTACGATTCTGACAACAAGTTTGTCGTTATCTCAAAGTAAGACTATGCCTGAAAATGCAGCCCAGAGCTCTAATTCGTAAACTATTTAGTGATGATATGAAAACTGTGTTCGACCCAGTTGTTGACGAGATCATCAACTTGGTTGGTAACCAAATTGAAGAAGCAGAAGCTCGCAAAGATGCCAAAATCAATGTAAATGCAGTTGACTAATCCATTCGCAAGACATGGAACTGATTATGGTCCTCTCTCAGAGAATTATCCTTGTTGGCGGCCTTGGCGAGTCCGCTTACCTCAACAAGGTACTAGCAGAGTGGTGTGAAGAAAATGGAGAAATTGCTTTGCTCTGTCCTGCAAATCCGTAAGTCTGATGAAACTCGAGCATGTCACCAAGTTGATAGGCGACAGTCAAGCTGCAGTTGTCCAAGGAGCTGCTTTACGCGGTCTTGAGGGAATCGCACCCCAAGTCAAATATGCCAGGCGCCACTACGGTTACAGAATATCGTTCCCCTTTCGCGAGGGGGTAGATCCAAAGGAGAGGTCTTACGTGGGCAGGTTTAATGGAAAAGAATACTGTACTGGCAGAATGAAGTGGCTCATATCGAAAGTATGTTGTTTACCGATAAAACCTTTCGAGAAATCGCTAGGTACATATTTCTAACCATGGATTTGCATAGGGAGATGAAATAACTAAAAACACCAATTTAAAAACATCATTTACTTTGATTTACACACCAGGAGAACCCATATATGATCAACTACTTCTATATTCTTGCGCACTTGCAAAAGCACCTGAATATTTCGATGACCCTAGTATGCTCCATCTTTGTCTAGCCTTAAAGAAGCAGGGTTGCTAATCGACAACAGGAGTTGATCTAGTCGGGACCGTAGAGTCAACGATCAGTCGAAAGTTTGATTTTGGCAACAGTAGCCAGTGTAGATACAATGAGACACTGAAAGAAATCATCCACAAGTGTATTTTTGATGTTCAAGTTCGATTTGGTGATAAAGGGGATAACTTGAACTTCAAGTGCACTGTCAATGGCAAGGAGGCTGGTTCATCAGTCATAAAATTCGATAAATGACCATCAGACAGCTCTTAAACCGGTAACGAGGAGTCAAGATCAAGGGAATAAGGGTGGTGATCTCGCGGTTGATTGGATTAACAAGAAAACAAAACGTCGCGCTAATTCGTGACTTCACAGCTCAATTGGACAAGTTGTGTTAACCAGACCACTTGATTCACGTCACTGCAGGATGTTTTCCGTATAAATTCTGTCACACCTAAATACCGACGTGTATATCCTCTATTCTGCTCAGCCTGTGTTCGTGCAATGAATTGTGTACCTTTTTTCCGCCAAGAGAATATCTAGGAGAGGCTCTACCATGACTCATAGATTGAAACGCTGAATAATTTCACACCAAGAAATTAGCATTTCTTTTTTGGAATTTCAGTACATTTATTTAAGGGCTCATTACCGCTCTTGGTTGTGAGATCTGTATCCTATCATGCTTGCATAACCTGGAGGCGAGAATGCGGTCTATCCCCTGCATGTTGGTGTGCTTCGATGTACACAACAATGACCAATGAGATCAATTCGGCCGTTCATTGCATACCATCCGACGGGCCATTTGCTCCAGATACGCGCCTCTTTCCACTTCCAGCAGGTGACTCAAGAGTGTTCTGCCAATCCTCCTCTCTTTCAAACTGATGATAGTTCAAGTATTTTGCATTTTGTTGATAGTTCATAGGTGTTAGCCTGCTTATGAGTCAACTTTCTTATGGCTTCTCCACTCGATATTAGTGTCCAACAGGCACGAGAAGTAGTTCGTAAAGTCAGTAGTAAGAATGGATGGATTGAGCCAGAGGAGGAGGCCGCCACACCCCTTGGAGTTTTGGAAGCTCTTTCCAACGTTCGCGAAGAACTTGCGACTTTAGTGGAAGTGTAAGTATCTGAACCTAAGTTACCCTAGTCTTTAAGTTGCCCAATTAATGCTTAACAGTATCTCGGAGGATATTGGTTCGGGCAGAGGTCGCTTCATTCTAGAGCTGACGCAAAACGTGGAAGATTGCTCGTTCGACGTCACGAACGATCCCCCATGGCTCAACTTTGACCTAAGTCCTGAGAGGATTGTTGTAGAATCAAATCAAGACGGGTTTAATGAAAGGGATGTGCGCTATGTTTGTCGTACCGGAGACAGCTGGAAAAGGCAAGCGCATGGGTATGTTGGGAATAAAGGAATCGGATTCAAAGCGGTATTTCAAGTGGCATCCCGAGTCGATATACAGTCTAACGCCTTTTCTTTTCATTTTATTTATAACAGACAAGGTACTGTTGAGGATCGATTGGGTATGGTTACTCCTCTCCAAGGAAACACTCCAATTCCCGAGCAAGAGCGACCTTTAACCAGAATGACATTAACAACGAATGTTTCCAATTACGACAATATACTTCGTTACTTTGATGAAATAGATTCAACGCTATTACTGTTCCTACAAAAGATTCAGACTATCAGTATCAGAGTTCACCAGCAAGCGGGAGGATGCAGGACCACAACATTTAGCCAAAGAGTACCTTACGAAAACGTATCTGCTCAATGGACCACTCTTATTAAGACGGTGGGAACCGAGGACGCTGCATCAAGCGAATTGAGTGAAACTTCACACTACTATGTTTTTAAAAGCACCCTCACAGGGTTGTCTGCCGAACACACACGTCCAGAGAGAGATGGATGTGAACTGGTATTGGCATTCAGAGTGGACGATAATGATCAGCCTCTATTACCTACACGTTATGACGTCTTCGCGTATCTTCCAGTCGGGAATTTTGGATTCAATGTACGTGTCCGCGGTCAGGAAATGTGCTACAATTAACAAGCATCTAGTTTTTGATTCAAGCAGATTTTATCTTGCAAGCAAGCAGAGAAGAAATTATGTCCGACTCTCAGTGGAACCGCGACATCTTATCCTCAATTGTAGACAGCTTTTCTGAAGCAATGCTCGACTTCTGCCGCAGATACGGCCCCCTCAGATACAATTGGGTGAAGTATCTACCTTTCGGAGGAGTGCTCGAGAGCCACTACTTCTGGAGGGAACTACCTGGTAAGGTTCTCGATCGACTAAAAGATGAATATATTTTATATCTTCATGGGACAAATGAGCTTCGAAAGCCGCAAGACGTGAGGACGTTTCCTCCACAAGGATACGTGGATGACAATGGATCGCCTTTGTTCAGGGACCGGCCCGGAAGACACAGCAAATACCTATCGCTAGAGTATGGAGCCCTAAATATCCAAATTCTCAAGAGAATTTTTGGCATTGCGGACATCGAAGATCTTGCAATGTGTCACAGAATCAGAGAAGATTTGAGAAGGCCCGATTCTACAATGAAGAATCCAAGCACACCTGGCGCTTGGCACCGACAAGCAGCTCGTCTGATCATGTCTATATTAAGGCGATCTCAGGGAACTGCTATCGAGACTTATATCATGGAGGAATTGCAATTGATACCATTGAGCGACGGACGTTGGGTGGCGCCACGGCAGACTCACGTATACTTTCCCGCGGAGATCGGACCTGGAATACCTCAAGATATCGTGGTGACGATCGATGCCGGGTTAGATAATGAGGTTCGAGAAGAGCTATTCCAAGCTCTTGGTGCTGTAGAATGCCCGCCCGAAGAAGTGATAGACAAGATCTTTCTGACATACTCAACGGGACGAGGAGTTCGAACTCTAGAGTCTTCGAAAGCCCACTTGAGTTATCTGTTTTGGCATGTTGAAAATATCTCTGATCCAAGATTCAGGCATTTACAAATTTACGATCACGATGGGATAATGGCCCAACCCCATAGAATTGGTATGCCGGTCTATCTTCCAACCGAAGATGAATACGGTCCCCAAATGTTACTCAGACGAGTACCCCCAATATTGCCAATCGCTTTCCTCCATCCAGATTATCTGAGACCAATGTCTCCCATAAATCGACAAACTGGGCGCTACGACATGAGTTGGTTGAAATGGGTTGTAATTGCATTAAGAATTCGGGACGTTCCTCGATTGGCTTCTCATGCGGGTACATTATCCGCCGAATTTCGACATATTCTTCAACGTAGACAGGATAAGATAATTGGGACTTTGAAAACTCATTGGGGAGTGTATAGACGAGAAATGAGGGATTCACTCATCTATGACATCAAAACAGCAAATGTTTCGTGCTGGGGTATTCGACCAAAACAAATGGATTCGACTTACTTTCCAACAGAACAGCTTGAAAACCAATGCAGAGACCTCGGAATAACCTTGAGTTTTCCATTTTTGGATAGAACAACACTTCCAGGATATGATGGTTCAGCAGAAGATTGGGCGTTTCTCGCCCGATTTGGTGTGCAATTCGAGCCGTATTTAAACTTCTACCTGGAAATCTTGCGACAGCATGCAAGTCGGCCACAAAGTAATTGGGACTCCGCTCGAGGTAACATTCTGAAGACATACTCAGCAATTTCTGACCACGGAAGTGAAATTCACACAGAACTTATCGTGTAATGCACAATACCCATCTCAAGGTTGACCGAAACTGACAACTCGCAGAGAAGCGTTCTATCGGGAAAATTTGATCCTAGATCCGGCATGCCTCCAACCAGACTCCAACGCCCCTAGATGGATTGATATAGACGACTGCGTCTGGAAAGGTCCTGAAGATCTACTTGATAAGACACCTTTGTATTCTGCATCAGAATATCGAAATAGTCCGCAGATAAACCGCTTATTTCACCAGCGTATCCTCAAGATCAAAGACGCCGACTGGAAGGATTATCAACGCACCTTGATCAAGATTAAAACAAATCCTGAACCCTCCTGGGATGCTACCGATCGAGCGCAAAGGCTCTACACCCTTCTTGCAGAAACAAGATTAAATGACGAAACTTGGAGTGCGATTCGGTAAGTGAGATACTTCTTTTGACGACAAGACCATATTAATTCGAAAACAGGCATACATTTGAGGAAGAGAAACTAGTATATCTGCCTTCAGCGGACCAATGGTACCCGCCCTCCCAGTGTCTCTGGAGTAGTCCCTTGCCAATTCCAGACATGGTAGTCATCGGTTCTGAATATCCCGATACCCTCAAAGATTTCTTCCTGATGCGCTTGAAAATCTCACCAGCGTCATTACCAACATTGATCGAAGCACTGGTTGCAAGGAGTCGTAATGGATCATCTTTGGCTGATATCAAGCAAACGATCAAAGCAATCAACAGAATGAAACCGACATGGAAAGACCTGCAAGTCCTCAGAGCATATGGCTTCCTTCCAATTAGAAGGCATAGCGAAGATGGCAACGTGACTTTAGGGAATCTTTTTGAAACATTTGCCGTTATTGACAATACGAAAATCTCGGCAATTTTCAACGATCATGTCGACATGTTGGACTTTTCTTTAGAAGAAGTCCTTGAACTGGAACCATTTCTACATGGCCTAGGTCTCAAGAGCAAGTACTTGTCTCGGATTTACACCACAGACACGGACTGCGGGGAAGGTTCCACAATGGACGACAAATTAACAGACAACTTTATGGACATAGCCTACGATATTCTGCGGTAAGAATAAGACTGCCCGCCGCCGAGAAAAACTAACAGCTGCTTAGCATCGTAGTCACCCATCGACGTATAGACGACCCACAACCACTATACTTCCAACTTCAGATGTCGTCAGTTCTGAAATCAAATGCAATTAGGGCAACGTATACTCTACGCCATGAAAATGGTGACACCACCGGACCCATTCCCGGTATTCCTGGTCATGTACACGTTGAAGAAGTCCAAGGCTTTTGGGCGATATTCGTTCCAGAAATAGCATCAGAGAGGGAAATCTCCTACAAATTGCATCTCCCAAGAGCGCTTGCTCGCCTGCTAGATCTACCTGCATCTTGTCGAGACGTAATTGGTCTCGTTCTGAACAGCAGCCCCGCTGTTATAGACGAGCTCCTGGAAACCGAAGGTATTGGACAAGTTCTTGGTATCGAACCACCCGTTAGAAGACTTAACGACGATGAGAATACTCTCAGTGATGAAGAGCAAGCAACAGACACAACTTCCACTCCACAAGGTACATCTAGGCCTATCAGTCGGGGATCTGATGATGTTCCACGAGCGAGCCGAGCAATCATGGTCGCGACTGAGCGTCGCTCAGCACCAATATCTAGAGAAGAATCTCACCGGCAGCCGCTTGACCTAGAACAAGCCGTAGATTCAGAACAAGAGCCATATCCGCAGTCACCTTCGGAACTTGAATCGGAGTCAAACTTGGATAATGTTATACACTTACCAATTCGACAGGTACCAAATGTTGACGCGTATACGCAACTTCTTGGTCATGTCATCCGTATTGCGAGGGAGACCGATTTTCCTCGAAGCGACTCCCCAGCAGCACCCGGAAATGGACGATATCTACCTGGCTATGACGCTCTGGGTGCATTTGGTGTTCGGTCATTGAATCAAATCGGGCACGATAAGAAGATAGGGGCTGCCGGTGAACTATTCGTCAGTACTGTTTCGCATTTTAGATGTTTGAATGACAAATTTGACGAAATATAATAGGTTTATGAAATGCTTCTCGGCGTCTTAAGACCACATTTCGGCGAAGATAATTGGAGAAGTACAATACGCAGATTTGTAACTGTTCATCCGAACTATCGAGATATGCTTCCATGGAATGGGCAGGAGAGGTCTGATATTGTCTATCAAGATACGGACGGCCGGTTGACCTTGTTGCTTGTTGCACTAGGTTACCTGGATATCATTTGGGAGGGAACAGAACCAGAATACCTGATTGAAGTTAAAACAACTACCGGAAACTGCGCTGATCGGTTCTTTATGAGCACGAACCAGTACAATATGGTAAGAACGACATTCGTAACATCAAAATGAAAAGCTGACAGTCCGTCATTGCAGATGCAAACAGATGCACTCCAACCAGGCCAGACTTCTGATCGAGTTTACCTCATTTGTAGAGTATATGATCTTGGTAAAGACAGCATGAACTTGAAGATCTATGTTGATCCAGAGGCACATCGGCAGAGAGACGCGTTACTGTTTGCTGAGAATGGATATACTGTGACGCCTAGATCTCAAGCATAGATTTGGGCAACTGAGCAGCTGTTTTGTTTGATATCAGACCGCTCAACGATAATGTATGAAGGGGGTGTGTATATTGATAATAGGCGCAAATTTGGAATATATATGGTTTGATGAACGTGGTCGTGACGCGACTAAAAATGCTCGGATATCAGTCACGTGATTTCAATCCGCCGATATTAGTCCCCGTCGTCCCCCACTTCTGCTAACCAACAACCAAATAACGACATAGCATTCTTTGGGTTTAGTCCCCGAAATTGATGCCGGCCTCGAACCGGCATCTCCTACCCCTCAAAATAATGGTATATCGCTGTGAGTTTCCTCCTCCAAATTGTCATGACATAAAAGCCAAGAACCGGCGTGAGAGTGAACAACGTCGTTATAGACTTCCTAATTAAAATTTCTCTTTCTTTAAGCTCATATCACTCTTATATTCTATCTGTATAAAGTTTTCGATAGGCTTCACTCTGAGTGCCTGACCTGTTTTTTTGAACTCCCGACAACCCATCAAAAACGAGGACCCATCAGAGCTATTCCATCATGACTATCACCTCAATCATCTCAGACTCAAAACCAGACCTCCAACCATACGAAGAACTCTACAAAGAGCTCCATCAAAACCCAGGACTCTCCCTTCAAGAACACTTCGCTGCCGAAACAGCAGCCAAATACCTCCGAGAACTAGATGGCTTCGAAGTCCGGACCAACATTGGCGGTACAGGCCTAATAGGCATCCTCAAAAATGGAGAAGGAAAAACAGTTCTCTTACGAGCTGACATCGATGCTCTTCCGGTGGAAGAGTTGACAGGACTACCTTACGCAAGCAAGAAGAAAGAGGTAGACGTCGAAGATGGCAACGAGTACTCAGTGATGCACGCATGTGGACATGATATGCACATCACATCAATGCTAGCAGCAGCAAAGACGCTCCACTCATCGCAAAAAGACTGGAAAGGCACGCTGGTAATTCTCTTCCAACCAAACGAAGAGCGAGCCGGGGGAGCGAAAGCCATGATCGCAGACGGCTTGTACGATCCCAAAAAACACGCTTGTCCTATTCCCGATGCAGTTCTGGGTCAACATGTAATGCCGCTCGCGTCTGGGACTGTCGGGACGCGAGTCGGAAGCTTTGCGTCTGCTGCTGATAGCTTTCGTGTTACGGTTTATGGTCGTGGCGGTCATGCTTCTCAGCCTCACATGACGATTGATCCAGTCGTTTTAGCTGCTCATATCATAGTGAGATTACAGACTGTTGTCTCTAGGGAGGTGAATCCGAGAGAGGCTGCTGTTGTCACGGTTGGCAGTATTATTTCTGGGAGAACCGAAAATATCATCTCCAGTGAGGCGACGCTGAAAATTAATGTCCGCACGGTAACGCCAGAAACAAGGAAAGCGGTCTTATCAGCTATAAAACGAATCGTGAAAGCAGAATGCGAAGCCAGTAACTCCCCAAAGGAACCCCTCTGGGAACCGACAAGTTCATTCCCCTTCACAATAAACGACGAGGAGGTTACAAACACAGTCGCCGCCGCATTCGCCAAACACTTTGGAGACCAGCACGATTCGGAATCACCACCACTCGGTGGATCCGAGGATTTCAGTATTCTGGCGACCGAAGCACCGAATAAGAACGGTGGAAAGGGCGTTCCATACACGTATTGGAATTTTGGAGGCGTGGATCCGAAGAAATACAAAGATGCGTTGGAGAAGGGGACGATGTCGGATATTCCGATAAATCATAGTGCGTATTTTGCGCCGGTGATACAGCCTACGTTGAGTACGGGCGTTGATGCGTTGGTTGTTGCGGCGTTGGCGTTTCTGACGTGATGGGGATGTGAAGTGTTAGGTATATACTATAGTATTGTAGTTGATTTTCTTGTGAGATGTGTTTGCAGCTACTAGTGAAGTGAACAATTACATAGTTAAGCGGGCTCATGCTCGCGCCAGCTATCAATTGAACGAGAATGTATTTCTAGCGTCGGCCTCTCCGAGTTCTCTCCACGAAACAATGGTTTTCTAGTTTGGGGCATTTTATGCCCGAACAACTTTACACCAAATTCGCATATGGATACTACGAATGATCAAATGTGGCAGACACTGATCTTAAAACTTCTCACATTAATCGATCCCACAGCTCCTCAAAGCCATAAGAAAAACATCCATCTAAATCTAACTCGATCATTCATTCAATGTTTCATCCCCATATCCACGCCCAATCAGGCCTCCATCCCCATATACACCCCCCTCACCCTCAACCCCCGCCTTCGAATTAACTCAACATTCCACCCCAACGCCACAGGTATGATCATAAAAGGCAGTCCAAAAACAATATCAAACGAAACCAACGCCACCGGGTATTGTAGTTGCAAATGTGGAAACAGAAAAGAGGACCATGATGCAAGATTCCCCCGTCCCGTGATGCCATGCCATGCCATGCCCCGAAACAAAAAGATTCGTGAATGCGAGTCGCTAAAATGTGATGTGATATAAGAGACTGCGGGGTGATGTGAGAATGAAGTTGTGGAAAGTGGCCGTGAATTCAGGCCAGCCCTTATCGCCATATACACAATGAGCTCGAGCAGACTGCCAGAATGCCCGGGGCTCTTGCTGGCCAATATAAGCAGAGAAAGATATGATGTATTCCGAACCATATGTATTAGAAAGTTTTATGTCCAAACCATGTCTATTGAAAGGTGTTGTGTTTTTGGTGGTTTGGGGGATTCGACGGACCTAACAATGAATTGATAGGAATATGCGTGCTTTGAGAACCGAGGTGCGATGGTTGTTGATTATGATAATTGCTATGCATATCATATACGGTTTGGTGTCGAAATTGTGGTTGACGGAAATTGTTCGGCTGAGGAAGTGCTCTTGGAAGACCACCCATAAGAAAACTTCCACCCGGATAAGCTGAGGTTATTTGTGCTGGTTGTGATAAAAGAGCACCCGCGTGGTGGAAATTTGTATAGTTGTATCCACCAAGATTAGTGCCGTAGTTGTTAAATCCTAGTGGACCCCCCATAGAACCTATCGATTGACGAAGTGGATGGTTGGGCCTAACCTGCTGGGCATTGCCATATATTGATTGCGGTCTAGCATGACTGTGTTGAGGCTGCTGTTGTTGTACGGCTCGACCAATATCGACTGCCGGGGTAGATCTTAAGGAGGGATATTCATCCATATCGCTCATCAAGCTATCAGCATCCATACTGACCTCTCTGATATCGGAATTCGTTCCAGCAAGAGATTTGGGAGGATTGAGGTCTCGCTCCTCCCACTCTTTTTCAATCTTTGGCTTCAGAGATCTCCATCCACGTTCGGTGCCACCATCCCGATAGATACGGCATGCTGCTTTGAAAGCCTTGGTTACCTGTACAAACTCGGTAGGGATCTGAGGTAGGTCTTCCTTAGCCCGACGAGTAAACAATTCAATACGACCCTTTCGTGCTTTGTCTTTTGGTCCGCGCTCTTCCTGACGCTTCTTCCTGATAGCAGCCTCGATTTTTCTGACATTCCCCATGTGTTTATCATTGACGGCTTTCTTAGCAGCGAAGAATTCATCGCGCTTTCCATCGAGCGCATCCATCAAGTCTTTATGAGCTGCTTGTGCTGCTGAAGCTTCGGCGGGTGTGTGATCCGGGTTAGCCTCATAAGGTGGTGGCGCCAAAGCATTGTACTCTTCAATTATCCTGTCCACGTCTGAAATGAGGTAACATTTGTATAGTCTTGGTGGTCCGCGAGCCCGAGCTTCAACCTCTTCCGTATAATCGTGTGGTTTCAAGAAAGAATCGTAGATAGCGACGGGAATCGATTCGAGCATTTTTAAAACAGTAGTCCTTGGATAATTATTCTGTCGATTTTTGAGGATTCGATCTTCTCTTTCAATCTTCTTTCCCCAGCAATCAGAGCACCACCTCTTAGACCACGACCAGTATGTTCTTGTAGCTTTTTTGTTATCGCACCCTGGCTCTTGACATCCCTTTCCTCCGAGCAAATCGCTATACTGACGTTCTGTCATTCCTGGTGGCGGCGGAGGCATATCCCATCCATAATTTTCCTTGCGACAATTAACAAAGATCGAATCGAATTGGTCGACCATTGCCTTCCAAGGCTTGCAAACGAGACGAGCTTTTTTAAGGAATGATGGCGGTGTAAACTCAAAGATCCGCATCCAGATATCGTCGCCCAGACGCTCCTTTTCCTGTCTCATGTTAGTCGTGGAGCCAGAAGAAAGCCTGTTACAACTTACTTCGCCATCTTTCTTAGCCGCTTTGCCTTTCTTGTCCAGCTTCTGCTTCTTTACGCAAGTATCCGCTTCATCTTTAGCCTTTCGTTTCTTCGCTGGCATCTTATCGATAGATCGTTTCCCCATTGTAGTGGTATGAAGTGACCCAGAGGAGAAATCGTAGAGCGTTTGCGAAAAGAATTGAGCAGTTGGTGTCGATTGTGACGAGTTGGTAGGATTTGCTGAGAGCGAATATTTATCAGCAGTCGTTTGCTTTGAAGGCGGTGATGCGGCTTGTTTGTTTAGAAGATGAGGCGTTTGGAGATTATTAGCGTCGACAATTTTGGAAGGTGAGTTTGATAGCCCTGGGGGTAAACAAGGAGCTTTCTCTGGGGTATTGGAGTTGCTCCCAGATTTGTTGACGGGAAGGAAGCTCTTGATACTGTGAAATTGATTAAGTGGCATGTGGTTGCTAGTGTCCGGGGAACCTATTGACGGTAGGGGATGGCGGTTGGCAGAAATACCGACCGGTCCAAGAGCATTACCTAATGGAGGAAGATCAATCTTGGGAAGTTGTAGCGGATTTGGAAATTGCCCTGGTCCCAAGTTCGGTGTTTGCCTTGATGGGTTAAGAGGTGAGGGTAGGTGAGGAGGTCTTTGTTGCGAAGCGGAGGCTTGTGGTGTTAGTCTACCTTCCTGTGGTGCAGAGAAGGTATGACTGGGTTGCTGACTCTGTGAGTTGAGAGCTCTAGGTGGAGGAAGGTTGAATGCCGAACGACTGGCTTCGGTGGAAGGCGGACGGCTAACGACAGAGAATTGTGTATTTTCGAACGAGTTCTGATCATCGTGCATGTGGTTGTCTTGAAAAATGCTCGTCGCTTGTCTTGAAGCTGGCTGCGAAGAGTAGGAAAACGATGAAGGGTCATGGGCGGCCTCGATGGTATCGAAATCGTCTGGTGTCAACCAGGAATTGATCAAAGAGTCAGACGGGAACTCTGTGGAGTTCAGCTCTCGCATGTCGGTGTGTGTTTCCGCTGACGATGGCACGCTGGTGCTGATCCTCTCCCCAAATGATGTGTTACTAGTTGTTGGCTGATACCTTGGTGTTGCTGTTTCGGAAGCATCTTCAAAAGCCAGCAATTCCCCCAAATCAGCCAAGACCTCCGGTTCTACCAAACTAGCGGGATCCTTCATGGACGAAGACTCTGAGCCATCTTGTCTGGTCAAAGAAATATTGCCGTCCAACTCCATCCATATCTTCAAACTCAAGGCCTCTATGAGCGACTTTGTCAGATGTCTTGCTATCCTTAGACCCGCTGGATGGGTGAATCGGAAATCCTCTGCCCGCTCGAGGCTCGTTGTGACGCCGTCCATTTCGGAGGAGGCGCTGGGAACAGAGCCATTGTTATCCATTCTGGTCGCTCAGTCCAGAGTGTCAGAGATGTTGCAAATGTACCCGGCTGGATGTTGTCGTTGTTGGCCTTCCTCGACCCCACCAGAGGACTTGACGTCAAGCCACACTCATGCAACGGTGGCAGGTTGTCGGCGGAGTTTGAATCTTCGAAGGGATGTGCGATCGTCTATGAAGGCATTCGCAGCGTTCGTGGAGGTGTATCGACGGTGGGTGTGGTGGTTGGAAACGTTTGGGTGGTCGTGGTCGGGTGAGGGTTTGGCTCGTCGTTGGTGTTGTAGGAGTGGAAGTTGCGGTAGAATAATCACACGATTTGGTCTGCCGTGGTTCTGCTAGTCTAGCCCCTTGGATTCCAGAGCCTTAGGCCTTCAAGATCCTTCCGTGGCCGAGCTCCGACCCCCGAACGCAGTTTGCCCCTGTATTTTTGCCCTGCGTGCGCTCTATGGCGCTCTATCTTTGGCTCAGGCTTGACTAGTGTCGGAGCGATGTCCAGTAGCCGATGCGAAATAAATTACCATTGATTCCTCTTTCATGCTTTCTTATATCATAATTTTGTCTATGATTGTTGAGTAGAAACGATATTTTTTCTTTTGTCTTTATTTCGTTGTCGTGCTAGTCATGTTTTGCTCTTTGATGCATGCGGTCCTTTCTCCCTTTGGCACCGCACTTTATAAATCAATAGTCGATGTCTTGCATTCCAAGCGATCGGCTGACTGTGGTGGCAAGCGCTGTAAGCCAGTATAGTACAGTTGCAACTTTTCACCTTGGCGATGATGTTGGTCGCGAGGTGAGATCCGATGGAGTACATCGTAAGCCTGCTTAGGTGTATTTGATTGCGCATTTGATTGTCGCATGTTGACGACCGACGAGTTGCTAGTTGCTGAGTGGAAGAATCTTTTCTTGTCAATAGTCCTTTCTCCATTACAGCAGGCTTTTTTAGTCAGGTGAGATGAATGATATTGTTCAATCGCTCAAGATCGAAGTGTATATTCACTATCTATTGAGATTTAAGTTTCGTCTACTCGGTACGTTTTGGACGTGAAGCATATGCAGGTCGCGGTGCTTTACCACGGTACGAAGCCGTATTTTGCCGGTTGATCATGTTCAACGCAGGACGAAAGGAGTTCCATCAAGGGTCCAAGAATGAAACATTTTTCAGACGAAAGTGTATCTATACCAAGATCGGCAGGTACAATGATCGGTGAATAATTGCTACCTATGTACCTTGGCTAGGTCTAAGAAGTATTCTATACTCTCACTCTCGCCTATGGATTGCATGCCCTGAGATACCAGGAAACATGTTTCAATGCAAGCTTCAAACGTCGGACGACGATCCTAATGTCGGTTGTTTTGTTGCAACCTCTTTTGTTTATGAAATAGCGCCAATCTTATGCGAGTTTTAGATCTTCCTTCAGGAGAGCAATCTCAACGACTGAAGCTGTCTTCTTCTGAACGTCTCGAGATGCTGGAAAGAATTTAGAACGTGACCTTAGCGAGGTTGAGTCTTCCTTTCGCATTTTTGTATGCTTTAGCAAGATCTGGCTCAAGTCAGGCAAACAAATAAATCAATAATTTAAGATCTCAATGGACAACATCTAGATATACTTAGTTATTACTTTCAAGCCTCACAAAGATCTAGATTCTGGCCCGGAGATCCCATCTACCAGCCATATCATTGGACCAAAAATACATCTCTTCAGCCCGTCCCCGCGTTTATTGAAATAACTCCATGGAGTTTAATATTCACCCAATCAAAACCCAATCTCATCTCCATCGCCACGATACCCAAAAGAGGTTACTTCATATTGGACCCTCCAGCCGTCAAAACCATGCCCTGCCGGGCCCTCTCTCAAGGTCCAGAAGATCCACCAGAAATCCACCTCCCACTTTATCGGCACGAGATCGGAGGTCAAAAAGAATAATCAATATTGTTCAGGTACAATAGGTATTACCAAAAAATGTTTATTATCTGACTCATCTTGAATTGAATTGCTGATCCAGGTTGTCGTTGTTAGAAAAGGCTCTTTGCTAAGCAGTTGGCTATACTACGCGAGAAGAGGCGAGAAGAGCTACACAAAAGGTTAGTCTACGTTTGATTCCTCACGTATCATTGCCACAGGATGCAAAGACCTTCGCACACAACAGCGGAATTAGTCCTTATTCACACAACCTTAAATACCAAAGACGGCTCGCAAAACGAAAATACCATTTCCTCCACCTATTCCGGTCACCTCCATGTACTGATGAATAATATTCCCTGCAACTATGTGCATCGCTCGGCCAATTCTCTCACTTGAGGCGAAAAAACGGGTCTTTAAACCCGGTCTGGCAGGCCATTTCGCGGGGAAGACATCTCTTCTCCACAAATTACCTCACACGATGATCTTGCAAAAGCTAGCTTTAATGATTTCTGATCCGCTACTGGCCGGCAGCGGACTGCATGTTACGTCGTTTGGTTGGCCGCAAAAAGGATACTTAAACTCTTTGGTCCCGTGTGAATTTGTGAGGCCATCGTCACTTTGAATCACTACCCGGGGTCAGCTGAGAGGTTGTGTGTCGCTGTAAGTGCCCATTCACGTTGAGGTTGGTTCTGGAGTGAATTCTGGAGTAATGAGGGGTATATAGCTAATAGCTAATTGCAGTAGCCAGACGAATTCGACACAACTAAACAGATTCCACAATGTTTGGAAAAAGTAAGTCGCATAGCTATTTCCCTTGCAATTGCTTTCTCCTATGCGATCGCATACTGACAAGTACAGAAACCACAGCGACGTCGCCAACTGCGTCAGACAATGAAGCCGGCATCAAGAGCGAGACGAACAACTTCTACGACCCCAATATCGCGAGCAACACGGGCGTCGAATACGATGAATTGAACGTCGTCTGCCCCGCGCACACCACCGAGAAGAAGTTGATGACCAAGATCGATTTGAGAGTCATCCCCTTCCTCTGCATCCTCTACCTCCTAGCCTTCCTCGATCGAGTCAACATCGCAAATGCGCGCTCCTTTGGCCTCATAGCAGAGCTTAAATTGCAGGGAAACCAGTACAACACCGCTTTAACGATCTTCTTCGTCCCCTATATCCTCTTCGAAATCCCATCAAATGTCCTCCTCAAGAAATTCAGTCCGCGTATCTGGCTTTCGGCATGTATGTTCATGTTTGGTGTGGTTTCCATCTGCCAGGGCCTAGTCCAAAATTACGCAGGTCTGCTTGTAACTCGATTCTTCCTTGGTGTATTTGAAGCGGGAATGTTCCCAGGATGTTTCTACCTCATCGGGATGTGGTATAAACGCTCTGAAGCCCAACGACGATACAGTTTCTTCTTCTCCAGCACAACTTTGGCCGGTGCCTTTGGTGGATTACTCGCCTCCGCCATTGGCAAGATGGACGGTCTCCAAGGCTACAAAGGCTGGCGATGGATCTTCATCCTCGAAGGCGTACTCACCTCCGTAGTCGCCCTAGTATTCTTCTTCTTCATCCCCTCCTTCCCCGAAGACGCAAGCTGGCTCTCCCAGGACGAACGCGAATACGTCAAAGCCCGCCTGCAAGCCGACCAAGGCCGCTCAGCCGCCGAGCGCAAAATCACCATCCGCGACGTCGGCCGCGTCTTCAAAGACTACAAAGTCATCCTCGGCGGCTTCATGTACTTCGGCATGATCGTGCCCGCCTACGGATACGCCTACTTCGCGCCGGCCATCATCACCACCTACAAATACTCGCCCATCCAAACGCAACTGCACTCCGTCCCGCCCTGGGCCTGCGCCTTTGCCTTCGCCATGATCATCGCCTTCTGCTCCGACTACACCCGCCACCGCTTTCTCTTCACCATTTTCCCCATCGCCATCTCCATGTCCGGCTTCTGCATCCTGCTCGCGGTCCACAACAACACGCCCGTGCAGTACGCGGGGCTCTTCCTCGTCGCCATGGGCGCCTACTCCGCGATGCCGGTCATCGTGTGCTGGTTCAATATGAATCTCGGCGGTCACCATCGGCGGTCTGTCGGGTCGGCGTGGCAGGTCGGGTTCGGGAATATCGGGGGCATCATCGCGACGTATTCGTTCTTGGCGAAGGACGCGCCGAAATATACGAAGGGATATGCGATCTGTCTCGGGTTCTTGTGTCTGGCCATGGCGAGCTGTTGTGCGTATGCGGCGGCGGTGTGGAGTGAGAATCGGAAGAGGGATAAGACGCCGGTGGATGTTGGGTTGACGGAGTATGAGAAGACGGAGTTGGGTGTAAGTTTTTATCTTCTCTTATCTTTTCTTATCTTTTTGTTTTCTTATCTTTTCGGTGTCGGTGAATCAGATGCTAATCGTCGTAGGACATGAATCCGGAATACAGATATCTCTTGTGAGACGCCGATATCGGGAGTTGTAAAAGCGGAATATTTGGATATAACCACGTTTTACAAACTTTGCCTCTTAGATTCATCTTGGTCGTGAAAATCATGCGTTCCATTGACTTGTTCCAACTATCTTGATAAATCCCTGGAAAGCCCAACCCTCCATCTTCAAATGCTCAAGTCAACATCTCTCAGGAAATCAACCATCGTAATCCAACTAATCCAACACCACCCAAATCCCATCCCCCTCGCCTCATCAACATATCTCTCAGTATATATCCTCGCTTTTCTCTGTTGTCTCGAGAATCCCATCTCTTGATCCATCACACAATTTCTTTCGAGACATTCATCCTCTAACTAGGCAAATCCTTTCATCCATCGAAGCTATCCATGCCCAGATACCCACGAAGCTATCCACACCCAGATACCCACCAGAACGCTCACCCCGCGACGTTACTTTTGACGAGCGGATACACGTACGTGGGTCTGGAGATGGGTGGACAATGTCGAGTTTAGAGATGGGTTTGTGATTGTAAAGGTAATCTTACATTTATGTAGGAGGTGTGTGTGGTTTTAGTTACACTTTCCATCATCCACCAAAACCAT
>NW_007360989.1:0-47532 GCF_000409485.1 Glarea lozoyensis ATCC 20868 | reverse complement strand
GGTTTTGTTTTGGGGGGGGGGTAGTTGGGGGAAATTGACGACATGGAAAGGGATTTTGTTGGGGAGAGAGGGGAAGGTGGAATATGGAGTGATGTGGTGTGGTGTGGTGTTTTGTGCGTTAGGTTGATTAGGTTGTGGTGTGTTAGATGTTTATTGTATGAAGGATGTAATTACACTAGAGGACAATTCGTGTAGTAAACAAATTTGATTTGGATTGATTTGGTATTGGTAAATGTAAATGGAAGCAATTGTGATTTCCAATTTGACTCAATAGACTCGAAATTTATACTAATCCGAGCGTAACGAGATCAAAATAGGAGATAATCACCTGGAAAGATTCACATGCAGAACCATTTCACATTTCAGAATAAATTGAAGCACGGGTATATAATGCCCCCTAAAATCTACACCATAATACCATCCAGCTCGCCATCCAAACGCTCATCCACAAAACCCAACCCATCCATCTCCCTCAACGTATACTCCACCAAAAAACTCTCATCCACCAACTCCTCCATGCGCTTATAATGTCTCTCGGTATAAACCCTCAACGCATCCAGCACCTCCTTCAAACTCTCCTTTCCACCTCGAACCTTAAGATTCGACAGACGCGACGCTGGATAACTCTTCACGACCGTCCACAGAATCCGCTGCGCCACGGACGCGGTACGCGCGTTGGTATTCCAATCCCGCAAACGCAGGAGCAGCGTGAAGAGCTGGCTGTCTGAAAGGGAGGAGAGGACTTCATCTACGGCTTTCAAGCCAGAGAGAGATCCCTCTTCGGGGGTTTTCGTGGTGACGGTGGTGAATAGCGAGAGGAGACGCGCAGGGTGGTTGAGTTGCAATGCGAGCGTGATGGCGGAGCGGTATGAGCCGTTGTGGATGTAATTCTGGAGTTGCTGTTCCTGTTCGACGAATTCGGTCGCTGCGGCTGTAGTGGCGGCGGCTGTTTCCGAGGTGGTGTCTTTCCAGAATGTGATGGTGGAGTCGCCGCTGCCTGAGACGATTGTGTTGGTGACTGGGTGGACGGTGAGAGCCCAGACTCGGTCTTCGTGGTTGTCCAGTGTGGCGGCTGCTTCGCCGGTGTTTGCGTCCCAGATTTTGACGAGGCCGTCACCTCCTGCGCTTGCGACGTGGACGTGTCTTCGACCGCGCTCTTCTTGGTTTGGGACTTTGAGCCATGCGACTTTGAGGACGCTGTGTGTGTGGCCTTCGAATGTGCGGAGACAGCTGTAATCTGAAAGGCTCCAGATTTTGATTGTTTTGTCTCCGCTACCCGTCAGAATGAGACCTCGACCTGCAGCTGGCCCACTGTCACCAACGATATTCGGTGTTCCTTTTGGCGCGAATTTGACAGACCATACACCACGACGATGTCCACGAAGAACTCCTTGTACCTCTCCTTCCTCGATTGACCAGATCTTGACGGTCTTGTCTTGAGAAGCTGATGCAAAGAGTTGAGTTGAGTGGTCAATATCAATTGCATTGATATCCTTGTCGTGCGCTTTCCGAGTGTAGATGGCCCGCGGCGCCCGTCGAGCGCTTTCGCTGGAAGAAATATCCCATCTTTTGATCGTACGATCTTGCGACCCGGTAAGAAGAAATGAGGGCGGATGCTCAAGCGGTGACTTGTATGCAGCAGAGGATTCTGGGGGTATAGAGTGTGGTAATCCAATTGCTCCTAATGATTCAGCATGACCAGTAAAGGTGGTAAAACATGAGAAAGATGAATTGGAAGGATCAATTCTCCATAAACGAGCAGTATTATCTTTGGCCCCTGTAGCAATCCAATGCCCAGACCAATCGATGTCAAGACAGATTACGATATCCTCATGACCCTTCAATTGAGCTACATCTGCTCCAAAGTATGTCGCATCGTCGGTCGCTCCGGATTGTGCTAATGATACAATTCGTATTTCTTCCGAGTTTGTAGCCAGCGCTAAAAGTGATCGATCGGGTAAAAGATATCCCAGATCAATGATCTCGTCATGGGTACCTGAGATCTTCCGAATCTCGTTCAAGGGAGATGTTGTATCTGATGCCGAAAGTTCACGTAGTGGCTCGGTCGAATGAACAGTCATCGTATGATCTGATTGCACAGATATGATGAATGGCAAACCGGGAACATGAATACCACTAACGATTGAATCTGCCTCTGACTTTGCGCCTTGCGCTTTTGTGACCTCCCGACCATTATCCGACTGCCATATGCGAATATTGCCATTAATACCTCCAGTGTAGACCAATCGTCCAGATTCCACGAAACCAGCAGCTTCCACTTCCTCAAGAACAGGAACCACTCTCCGAACTTTCCACGTCCTTGCATCCCACCACATTATCGTCTTGTCTCTACTCGCTGTTAAAAGAGCGTTGTCCTCAGGCGAGTAGTCCAATGCGCGAACATCCGAGACATGCGAGTCTAACACAGAAGCGCATGTGCTTTTGAACAGATCCCATACTCTGACTTTCCCATCCTGCGCTCCTGACGCCAGACGAAAGCCTTTCGTAGCCTCGTTTTGTGATTCCGACTCCTCGCCTTGACTCTTCCGACGATCCTTTTTGCGATTTCGAGATGATATTTCAGATTCTTCGTCCCGGTTGTTCGCCACCAATTCAAAGAAGTGTAGAGCAGATACCAGGATATTTGGACCTCGGAATGTATGCGTAACATAACCACCAGATATATCCCAAACTTTCACTACACCATCTGCTCCACCTGTCGCAAGTAATGTACTGGTCTGATCCACAGCGAGAACCACCACGGGCGTTGTATGAGGTTTCAGGGTTCGTAGAAGAGTGTAGCTGAGATCGAGATTGGCATTCGGCGACGCACTTAGCGCATATATTCGCATTGAAAGGGATCTTGAGCATATGATGAGGTGGGAGGCGGATGGGGTTACTATTGGTTTTGTCAGAGAAACGGAGATGACATAGATATGAGAACAAGAATTGCGCACATGTTAGAGTCGATATAAGTTCTCCATCCTATTCGTTACTTGATTAGCAGTTTCTCAAAGAATGTCGGCGTGCTGAATTCAACTACTCACCCCCTCAATTCTGGCAAGCTGCCTTCCCGTATTCAAATCCGTAAGTAACGCATCCTCTCCTAAGGTCGTCGCAAGTATGCGACCGCTATTATCGAGAGCGACACTGCCACCGGTATATATTGGTTGAATAGTTCGCTCTGGTTCAAAAGTTGTCTGGTATGGGGATTTGTTGGCCATTGCGCCGGGTACAGTTGGAGGATCAACTTTTTACTGCAATCAACAAAATACTACAGCATTCATGGGAGTATGGGGACTTTCGACATAGACGTAATATATGAAATGAGCGTAATAATGCTGCCAGGATTCTTGCGCTTTCCTTGCCCTCAGAAAGAAAATATTTCGAAGAACCCCACGACCAGCTTTATCGGGTTTAGACTGAAGAGTTCTGCCAGATAAGAAACCTCACCGCCCTGAACATTTCCAGCAATCACGCGTTCAAACGCAACTCCAGTAATAACATGCTGCATTCATTGACTTCAACCTGGCACGACTTATGAGGGACTGCAACACTGTGACTTTCAATTTGCTTTCCCGGCTCATCAGTACTGCCTCAACAACATTCGCTCCGTAGCTGCAGCTTCTAATATCCGGAATAGCTTTGTTGTTTCCTCTGGAGTTTTGTTTGGGACTAGATGCACCGTCACCAGGCAAAGAATAGTTGAACGACTAACGTTTATTACAATTACAAAAACCAAATCGCGTCAAACATACCGTCAGCTCGAGCAACATGGTCCGCTTAGATTCTCTGACAGCTTTGGCACTGGTAAGCTCATGTCCATTATCCCTTTCAAGCACGTGCAGTCTACCCTTTTTACTCTTATTAACAACTTACAGGGCAGAGGACCTTACGAGGATGAAGTCATCCGCAGTGATGATAATCCTTCATCTTCGTCGACTGGTCAGCAGTACAACGAACATGGCCATCCGCGCAACCCAGAAACCAAACGTCGGGAACGAGAACACGTGAGAGCTGCCAATGAAGTGATGCAAGTCACTGGTGTTGTTGAAGATTCCTTGGCCGCAAAGGTCAAGGCGGCTGAGTACCAAGCAGAGAAGAATGAGGAAACATTAAGTGGCATCCGTGCGATGGAGTATGGGCGAGCTGTGTTGGTCGGTGGGATATGGGGTGTCCTTGGACTTCGACGACGAATTTTGGTAAGCATGTGTTCGGATTTCTGTTTTCCTGTGTTAATTAGATGCCCAGATTTATCGATCTTATGCAGACACCGGACTTTTGGAGATTATCAGGCGTGAGAGCCGAGAAACAAGTGCTTTGCAGGTTATTACTTCAGGACTACCTGCTGTTCTTGCATATCACCTAGCTGATTGGATCCATTTCTTTGGAGAAAATGTCACAGAAGCTATATGGGATGAAGAGGATGAGAATGGGAACGCGATTGTTTTGCCGCCTGCTCAATTACGATGGAAGTATTCGATTCAGCATATGTAAGTTGTTCAAATCTTCACTGATTGCTCAATGTCACTTACAACCAACAGCTTGAACGTTGGGTTCGGATTTATCACCTTGCATTTCCGTCTCTTCGCCATTCTTCAACAGTTACACCTCATCCCCGGATCCCAGCTCATGCCTACTGCACGATCGTTCATTCCGTTCTCCGCGCACTCTCCCATCCAAGCGCCTCCATTTCCTTTACCAATCGGGGCCAGTTCGCTTGCATCGTGGTCGTTGGTAGCAGCGAAATCACTCATCCCACTGCTTGTTATTTCAGGTAATGGATGGATAAAACATATCGTAGCAAGGAATCTGTATCAGCCAATTTATCTAAATCTACCCCGGCCAATCGGAGAGAGTATCTTTGCAGGAATGTCAATATCTCCTTCGGCAGAGTTCGACACACCAGATCGCCACCAGCAGGATCGAAATAATGTTCAAGACGAGCCGACTCTTCGTGCGTTAGAAGGCCTTCCTGTGCTTGAGCGAATGGAAACCACTAGGCCGACCGAGCGAGAAAATGAATCTGGACCTGAAGATGAGAGAGAGCCAGCTGCAACATTAATCAGCCTTGAAGTCGATGCAACTGAGCTTGACTCTACCCCAGGACCGCAAGGCAGTTGGTCAGCGGAATTACGTGCAGCAAACGAACCTAAACAATCCAACGAGACTCGGTACCGAGTTACCGGACTGACTCTGCTTCCCGCCATCATGGCAACTGAGGGTATTAGGGAGGTTGTGGCAGGGCTTATTGTCATGCCAGTAGAAGCTCTTGTTATGAGGGTGATCGGTCGCGCATATCGACACAGCGCAGGGGCTCCTACGGCGGACATGTACACATTAACTTCAACCATAAGGGATCTAGGACTTCGCGGTACCGGGAACATTGTATCCGCCCTCGTACTGCAGCTAGGAATTACAGGCTTGGTATGGGCTGGTTTTACAATTGTTTCTCAACGACTGCTATCCAAAAAGAAGACGGACAGCCCAAGAAACACAATGGTTGTCAGGTGATGCTTTCACGTATGGTCGGAACACATTCGCAACTCAATCACCAGCTCTAGGGGACAGACACACATAACAACATCATTCTCGAGGAAGACTGAAGTGTGAGGCTCTTGTTCTTTCTGGAAGGGACCAAAAGCAAATAGCCCTTGCGCGGAGCGACCCTTCCGATTATCCACTCAGGTTCCAGAACAAGCGAAGAAGTGCCGCGCAACGCATCCACTGACTCGGGTAGAACACACCAAGAAAACTCTTTTATGGAGATTTTGTGGAAAGCTTGTTTGGATCCAAGCACTCGAGTGGCTGCACTTGGCTGGCTTGGGCGGAAGCTTATTAGGGATTTGCATCGTGGGATCCATCAACCCTGGATTCAACCTTCAACAGCGAATTACAAGTCGCGATTCGTTTGAGTATATTCCCATTTCGGCCAATTTGTGGCACTTTTAAACACGCCATGGTCCTTCTACGGCAGTTCTAATGCTACTAAGTGGAACTTGATGGGAATATTCTCAAAACATATAGGGTTGGGCAAAGGCCGACAATCGCCTTTGTACTGAAAGATCTAAATGACATCACATTTGGTGTTCTCGTTGCACACGAGTGTTGCGATATCAATTTCTCCAACCTCCACTTCCCCTAATTTACCTGCGTTTGATGGAGATCGAACTAGAAAAGGGGCCCCAAGGGCAGCCGACCGCTGGAGTTTTCCACATGCATGGTGCCATGGGCAACGGATACCGCTGTCAAACTGACCAACCGAAGACTCTGTTTGGATCCATAGGTCGTTCTTGATGTTCTCGAATCTACATGGACGGCTAGCTAGCGAACGTTTCCATCCGCAAATCTAGTATTCGTACAGTCGAGGATTGGATTAAGCTCCAAGTGTCTCCACCTCAAAGACAATACATAGTTCGCTGATCCCTCGTCCGTTTTGCATTTCCTTTCTCCTCTCTCATCTTCTCCCTCCTCCCAATTGACAAGTGGTGCTTCGTCGCAATGGCATCTCCCACCAACCCCACCGTAGCTCCAATGAGCAATTCCCTATCTGGAAGTGACATTGATGTGTCAAAGGACGAAAAAATCATTGGTCAAGTCGATGTTCCGTCACGACCAAAACCTACGCGCCAGGTATCTGAATGGGAGGCTCTTCAGATTGCGGCCGCGGGGGATATCGATACCATCAACCGTGAAATGGATGAAGTCGAGGCAGAGCTGCAGGCAAAGAACATTCGGTCGACATGGCTTAAGCCACAATTACGTTTGAAGGATCCCAGGTATTTTACTTGGCTGCTTGTTGGTGAGTGCACCAAGACGAACGTGCAAAGTAGTGAAATGTGTTAAGTCCGTTTAGGTTTTGCCTCCATGGGTGGTTTGTTGAGTGGAATCGATCAGAGTCTTATCTCGGGTGCCAATCTCTTTATGCCAGCTTGTAAGTTTTATCTCATTGCCTTTTTGATTTGTAATCTGATCATCTCTAGCTCTCGGTCTCAACACGAAACAAGTCAGTCTTGTTAGCTCCGGTGTGCCATTAGGAGCTGTAGGTGGTGCATTGATTCTGGGTCCCCTTAACGAGGCCGTTGGACGACGTATGGCAATTATCGTATCTCTCGTCATGTATACCATTGGTGCAGGTCTTTGCGCTGGGGCAGTTGATTTTGGGATGATGGTTACTGGTCGTATCATTCTCGGAATGGGAGTTGGATTAGAGGGTGGAACCGTTCCCGTCTGTGAGTATAAGCTGGTCACTCCGGTGAGGCTATCATGACTGACAACTTGTAGACGTCGCGGAATCCGTTGCCCCAAAATACCGTGGAAATCTTGTTTCATTGTATCAATTCATGATAGCTCTAGGCGAAGTCCTCGGTTATGTGGTCGCTGCCATATTCGTCAACGTACCGTCTGGAAGCTGGAGATATATGCTAGGATCATCTCTCATTTTCTCGACTGTGATGTTCGTGGGTATCATGTTCATGCCGGAATCTCCTCGCTTCCTTATGCACAAAGGAAAGACCACCGAAGCTTGGCATGTTTGGAAACAGATTAGAGGTATGAATGTTCTTCTTTAACTCAGGAACAGTGCACTAATACCATGAAGGTCAAGATATTGCCGCTCGCACTGAATTCTTCGTCATGAAGTACTCTGTCGCTGAGGAGTTTGCCGCTATGGAGAATCGGGTCAATAAGAGATTTCCATGGATGGATTTCTTTACAGTTCCACGCGCTAGACGGGCTATCATCTACGCCAACGTTATGGTGTTTCTGGGGCAGTTTACTGGAATTAACGCGATTCAGTATTACATGGCGACACTTATGCAACAAGTGGGGTTTGACGATAAAGACGTAAGCTTTCTTCACATACTGCTTTGTTCGCTTGCTGCTTTTATTCTTGCTAACATTCTATAGGCCGTATTCATGTCTCTCGTTGGTGGAGGGGCGCTCCTATTAGGTACCCTCCCAGCCATTTTCTACATGGAGAAGTTTGGCAGGCGATGTAAGTAAAATAATCTCCTTCGATTCGCATCGCTTTCCATCTTGCTAATCAACTTTCAAAGTTTGGGCGTGTGCTATGCTTCCTGGGTTCTTCATCGGTCTCGTCATCATTGGCTGCTCCTATCTCATTCCCTTATCTAACAAAGCTGGGTCTCAAGGAACCTACATTACTGGTCTTATCATCTATGAGGGCTTCTTTGGCTCCTACGCCTGTCTCACCTGGGTCATCCCCGCAGAAGTCTACCCTACCTACCTTCGCAGTTACGGCATGGAAACAAGTGATGTGACGCTTTTCCTCTGCTCTTTCCTCGTCACTTACTTCTTCGCCGAGATGCAATCTGCAATGTCAAAGATCGGCTTGTCACTAGGCTTCTACGGTGGCATCGCGGTCGTGGGATGGTTTTACCAGATCCTTTTCATGCCAGAGACAAAGAACAAGACTCTTGAGGAGATTGATATCATCTTCAGTCAGCCTACTAGTCAGCTTATGCGGGAGAACTTACGCAGTGCTATGGTAACTGCTGGCGACTTCTTTGCTTTCCGATGGGGCAAAGTATTTTCTCCTGTCTCGGAGTCGGATATTTTCAGGAAAGAGAATGGACACAAGACTGCTCAAGACGCGAACGCCAAACACGAGGAATTACTGCATTGAAGGAAGCTTGACGGAAATGTAAGATCATGGGGATGAGTAGCTAGAATGCGTTTGTCGAGTTATCTTCTTCTTTTCTATACCCTGCATTAGATATCTACATGTAATACGTTACAGCATCATTGTTCAGAAAGGAATTATTCGGAAAACTTTTGCCATCTTGGTCTATCGATACTTCTAGTTCTTCTAATACGGCAGGTGCTTGAAAATGAGATTGCCTTGTGTCAACGAAACAGCCATTTAAACCGTCTCGGCTCAGGTCAATAACTTAGCACAGGAGTGAGAGAGCGTCGATTCCAGATAGATCCGGTAAGACGACAGAATGTCTGTCTATCTTGAAATGCCAAGCGCTAAGTCAGCCTAGTCTCAGTCAGCTTCATTTTGCGAGGTCTAAACCCAGTCGAAATGCTCCTCTAATCCAAATATGGCCTATTTTTCCTTTTCTCTCTTCCATTTCAAGTATCAGCCGACAGGAAACTCTGCGAATGTATCCTGAGTTGGCCGATCAACTATCAACATCCCGTTTTGGCGAAGGACATATTGGACAGCTGCATACTGTGACGGACTAGCGTAGACAGTTCCACATCTACGTGTTGATCAAGGAAAGTTCGACAGATAATCCATCGTTCCTTTTTTCACTACGGACTTGTCGTGCTGGAAGTTATATTCCGAAAGTCATTCTGGATTTCGTTAGAGCAGTTCAATCAGAGCCAAGACCTGTAAGTGTCGTTCGCCTCTGCCGATCCTAGGGTCTGATGTTTACGACGCTGAGACTAATTGCTAGTCCACTCTTGTGAGTGTTTAGTAGTGAAGTTTGAATACTGAACTCGGAGAAAAGACTTCCCTATGCGATTTCTCTAATAGCACATTTGGCTTTTCTATCTTTCCTATGTCTGGTAATCTTAGTCGTATTCAATTATTTTCTGATATATGATCAATAACTAGCTTCACTTACGACCATTATCTTTTCATTCGCGGTCTCGGTATATCTATCCACCTCGTCCTATCACCCCGCCATGTCAAAATCCCCCGCATCAAAGATGGGGGGTAAGAAAGGCACAGCACAGTGCCACTGGAGAATTAATTGTCTGCATTCCATAACTATGGGATTCAATCCTCCAGATGATTTGAGGCTTTAGGTGAGATTTGTTTAGCGACCTGCCTAAATAGGGAGGTGCCGACGGTTTGAAATTGGCATCGCTTGGCGACGTCCTTCATGTGCTCTTCCATCAAAATCATCCCGGTACCAAAACTATTGGGCTTGGTTCTGCACCTAACCAAGCATCATTCATTCATTCTGCAGCTTGATGTACACTTCTTAGGTGCCATCGGACTTAAAAACGCCTCCCAGCTTCCTATTTGCCTCTGGTTCTCTGCGCATGTCAGGGGCGAGCACGACGGTCTACCCGCGACTTGTCACTTTGAATTGGCGCTTAATCCTCATATAGTCCTCCCCACCGTGGCACTGGTACCTTGAAATATTTGGTAATCTGTACAAAGCATGCGTCTGTGGCTAGAAGGTACCACAAGGCCATTTAGCCGTGGACCTGCCAAGTGACTCGAGCCTCATGCCTCACATGGGCTTGTCGTCGCTCACATCCATTTACATCGAGTTATCTCTTGGCTCACTGCGAGGCCATTCTTCATGAGGAAGTTGTCGAATGTAAGAAGACTTGGGAGCTTACGGCCAATGATAGTCACTCCCAAAGATGGGCAGTGATAGCCATGAGCATATTTATACATGATGATGTCGCATCAGTTTTTGAGGTATTGACGTCGAGAACATTGCAATCACACCTTGCACTTAGTCACTCACCCTTTCAATATGCGTCACGTCTCCCAAACCGCTGTCGCGGCTGCCTTGTTGGCTGGTCGTGTACTCGGTCATCCTCATCCTGCCACTTCCGAGAACACCATTCAGAGAAGGACAGTCAACTTGGATTCATTCAAAGTTGGTGTTGGCTCCAGCTACTCCAACAACCTTGTCCTCACCGAGGAGAAACCTCAACTCAGAACATTCTCCGCGCCAACTTACATTGACACCGCCAGTCAATTAGTCAGAAAGGTTGCCCCAGGAGCGGAATTTCGTGTCGTTAACAGTTACCAATCCGATACTGGAGTTGGACACGTTGTTTTCAAGCAGACTCTTCACGGCATTGATATTGATACCGCTGACTTCAACGTCAATGTGAGTATTTTCAGCTCGTAATGATTCGATTCCTGACATTTACAGGTTGGAAAAGATGGCAAAGTCTTCTCTTTCGGGAACTCTTTCTTCACCGGAACTCTTCCAACAGAGAGCCCATTGATCAAGAGAGACCAAGTCAGCCCTGTCGCAGCTTTGACTGGCGTATCCAACACTCTGCAGCTCGCAGTTGACGCATCCTCCGCTGTTGCAGTCCCAGAAGCTGAGATTGAGCACTTCACCATCACTGGTTCCACCGGTGCTCTTTCAGACCCAAAGGCACACCTTGTCTACGTCCAAAGTGGCAGCAGCTTAGCACTCGCATGGAGAGTTGAGACTGATATCGACTCGAACTGGTTGTTGACCTTTGTTGACGCCAAGACCCCCGAGAAAGTGTTCCATGTTGTAGACTACGTTGCTGAGGCATCATACAACGTTTAGTAAGTGTATCATCTCTAAGGTTTCTGTATTATTGACTAATAAATTACAGCCCTTGGGGAGTGAACGATCCAGAGAAGGGAAGCCGTGTCATTGAGACCGACCCATGGAACCTCCAAGCCTCTGAGTTTGGCTGGCACTCAACTGGAAATGTTACCTACAACACCACCAGAGGAAACAACGGTAACGCCCAGACCAACTGGGATGGCGACTCAAACATCAACAATGATTTCCGCCCGTACGAGTCTGACCTAGTATTCGACTACGAATTCAGTCTTTTGAACGATGAGCCAAAAACCTATGCAAATGCATCAGTCACTCAATTGTTCTACACCGCAAACATGTACCACGATTTGCTCCACACTCTCGGTTTCAACGAGGCATCTGGAAATTTCGAGGTCAACACCAACGGTCAAGGTGGACGAGGAAATGATCCCGTAACTTTGAACACCCAGGACGGTTCCGGTATCAACAACGCTAACTTTGCTACCCCAATTGATGGTCAAGTCCCAAGAATGCGCATGTACATCTGGAACTACACACGTCCAGCTTCCCCATGGCGTGATTCCAGCTTCGATGCTGGTGTCGTCATCCACGAATACACTCACGGTCTCTCCAACCGTCTCACGGGAGGAGCTTTGAACTCTGCATGTCTCTCTACCACCGAAGCCGGTGGAATGGGTGAGGGATGGGGAGATTTCATGGCTATCGCAATCCACCTCAAGACCAGCGACACAAGAAAGACCAACTACCCAATGGGTGACTATGTCAGAGGTAGACCATCAGGTATCCGAACTTACCTCTACTCCACCAGCCAATCTGTCAACCCAATGATCTACTCTACCGCCAACAACTCCACCCTCGTTCACTTCATCGGTACCATCTGGGCCACCATGCTCTACGAGGTTATGTGGAACTTGATTGACGACCACGGAATCAACGCCAACAGATTCCCAACCTTCTCCAACGGTATCCCAACTGACGGAAGATTTTTGGCTATGCAATTGGTCGTTGACGGAATGAAGCTGTAAGTTTTGAATCATCTACTCTTGAAGAGTAAAGCTAATAACAAATAGTCAACCATGTCGCCCAACCTTCATCACTGCCCGTGATGCCATTCTCGATGCCGACAAGGCCCGAACCGGTGGTGCCAACCAATGCAGTATCTGGAAGGCATTCGCCAAGCGCGGTCTTGGAGCAGACGCTCGCCGATCCGACAACCCACTCGACCACTTGTCCCGAGTCGACAGCTACAACCTCCCCAACGGTGTCTGCGGCTGCAGCGCTGATAACTGTCTCCGGGCTCTCCGTGCCACCTCGCCAACTGGCCGTCTCCTCGAGTCTCAGCAGTTCTGTGGTAACTTTACTAAGACCGTTGTTACCAGTGTCAGTGCCGTCAAGCCATACTTGGTCTCTGCGTGCGGTGGCGACGTTGTCTCCAGAGTCAGCTCGGCTTGTGGATGTGTCCCAACTCTTAGTTAGATGGTTTGATAGATGCTAACTCGGTTGTGGTTCACTTGCTTGAGTCCAAGTAATGATTTATGAAAAGCAATGTCAAAAGGGAGATTATCTGAAGTAGTACATACTCAGAGAGTTTAGATTATACCATAATGTATTCATGTCCCAAAATCGTGTCCATCCGTGGACCAGGAGATCAACTCCTCATTCTCCCATTTTGCGTAACTATACAATATTCAACCAGACCCTGATGATGTTATCTGGTAATGACTCCAAACTCATAGCTCAGAGAAAACAGTTTTCTCCAGCCACTTTTTACGATGAGGAACTTTCACAAGCTTATCCGAACGAGTCCTCGCAAAGTCCATCATCAACGCTATCTCATCAATCGTGAAAATCTGTAATCTTTCTAATTTATGCACCAAGTGCCTCGATACGCCGCCCGGAACCGTAAGTCTTGCCTGAACGGCGAGCAGGACCTTTAAAATCGCAAGGGAAGGATCCGGCCCTTTGCCAACGGCCGGCAGACCGTTCTTCATGATGTGCCATCCGACCCATCTCAGCTCGTCCCAAAACTCTTTCTTAGAACCGAAAAATCCGACTTGCCAGTACTCCACAATATTCAGGAGTAAAGTCAAGGCCTCTACCGCCAGGACCTGCGTGCCCTCTGAATGCTTGGCTGATAATGCTGCGAGCCCCTCTTCTAACATGGGACTGATCAAGACACGCTTAAGTGCAAGATCTAGTTGCGGTACATGGTCGTAAGTTTTGACGTCCTTGGGACTTATAAAAACGTATTTCTCGTGCTCGCGATCCAGCGTGATTGTTTTTCCAGATGCATTTTCATCAAATTGCCAGGCGAAAGGATGAATAGTCCACAGAGTGTTCAACTCTTTGTCCTCTAGCTGATACGGAGCGCCTCGAGTAAGCAGTTTTACGTCGTCTTTACCCAGTCCGGTTTCCTCGAGGATTTCTCGGCTTGCGGCTGCTTCTGGGTTTTGGTCACTAGTTTCGATGGAGCCGCTGCATAGGGCCCATTTTCCACTTTACCTCGTTAGCTAATTTTTCTCGATATACGTGTAAGTTTGGAGGTATTCAACGAGCAAGATTGACATACGCGTAATACGAAGTTTCAAGATTTCGTTTGAAGAGAGCAATTCTCACTCCATCGGGCGTTCGAGGGGTGCAAATAACGGATGACACGACTCCGCGATTGCGCAGCTTCGTTGATATAAAGCGTCGAGACTGTTGAAATGTGTTAGAAGAAAACACCTTTCGGCGAAGAAGCATCCCAAGAGTGAGTTTCGCGCGATTGACCGTTGAGATGAGTTTGATGATGGAGTTGGAAAGGTCAGGGGTGAGGACATGAGATGAACCCGCCAGTTACATTTATATCCGAAGTTCGACCGGATATCACATGACGGGCCCCCTCTGAAGACTTTCTACTTTCTACTATGTAATAAATACATCGGAAATACAAAGCATTTGGAACATACAATCCAGTATAGTAGTTCTATCCATACAGGATTATCCATACAAGACAGAGGGACCGAAATTGCCACGAGTTTAGTGAAGTTCTGATGAATGCTTATTGAGCGCGGTATTCGGCACATCTTTATGTGGATCTTTGTATGCATAGGATACCCTTTTTGACGTGAGATTTGTAATTATCTGCTATCTAGATCTTCTCAAATACCATTGTAATGGTATCATTTGCCTTCTCATCATTCTCCTTTTGAACCTTCTGTTCGCCAGGACTAGATGCCTGCTCTCCAGTCCCTGCGTCGACAGTCTTCTCGTCCTTCGACTCCGCGACCGAGTCAAGATCAGTATTATTAGACACTTTCTCCTTCAAATCTACCTCATCAAATTCATCCTTCATACCCGGTGTCTTGGCCTTTGCCTCCACGGTTGGACTACGCTTTGGCAGTGGCGGGGGGCTCATCGTCTCCTTTCCTTCTTCGACTACAACATTTCTCTCCGCCGTTGCATTCGATTTAGTTCGAGACGCTTTAGGCAACGAATTATTAGGGAGAGCAACCCGTGGCATCTCCCCCAGTCCCTTCCAAATTCCGTATTCGTCGAGAGCCTTTCGTAGGTAGTCAAGTGCTTTGTCCGGATTTACCAGATATTCGATCGCACTCAGATCCATGAAGCCTTGTTTGGTCAACATTGGCATTTTCGGACTGTAGTTTTGATTTGCATCTAATGATGCTTCTACTGATTCGGAAGTTGATTCGTTGTCTGAGCGAACGCGAAGTTCGTGGGAGATGCTCATTTCTGCGAGGTAATTTCCAAATTCAACGTCTGCTAAATCTTTGGGGTTCTCATTGTTTTCTGAGTCCAGTGCATTTTTCCCTAGAGAATTTTATTAGTATAAGACTACTGGGAAGAGATGTATTCACTACTTACAAACATTCGCATTCCACTGATAGCCTTGAGTGTCAAGAAAGTCAGAGTATGTTTCTGGGCTCAAATAACCGGTGCGTGACGGGTCGAGATGGCTGAAAATTGTGCTCATCAGGGCGATGAAGATGGGTGTCGGTGTGGAGTCTGCAGCAAATAAAGGTTCCCAGGTTTCGGGCATTGGATTCGTGGTAGCTGCATCGTCGAGAAGATTTACAGAAGTTGGTGGTGAGGGTGGAAGATTGCTCATCCCACTTGCCATGCCTCCTCCTGTCACATCCTTCACCTCGATCGCCAGGCCATCTTTATCTTTAGTTGGGAGTTTTGGACCCTTCTTCTGCAATGGAGCTTTCATGATATTCCATAATAATCCCCAATCAGCTGTAGGAATTTCAACCGTGTCTTTTATCGATAATGCGGGCGCGGGGTTTGCTCGAGGCGGTAACGCTGGAGCTGGTTTTGGAGGGACTGTTGGTGCGCCTGGGACGAAGAAGCCAGATACTGTGATGACTTTGGTTTGATGCGAGTCGACATGAGGTTTGGCATAGCTCTTGATAACGTAGCAATTCGAGCATAAATGGTAATTTAGACATCGACTGCATAAGATTCGAGCTTTTGTATGAGGAATCTTTTCCGAACAGCTGGCACATCCATACAGATCCCGCTGGAAACCACCACTATGACTTCCCTCCTCGACTTCAATGAGAGTTGCCTCTTCCATTGCAATCGGGAAGGAGTATCGATGTGGAGCCACTGGTCGATCCAGCTTGTCGGCTGTATGCAAAACCTTCTCTTCGATAGTCGTTGTCGTCCTCGCCTTCGTGGTCATAGAATAATCCTAGAAATTTTGAGAAGGGTGATTCGTTCAGATGCGATTTGCGAAAAAAAAAAAAAAAAAAAAGTTTCCTAGGCGCAAGAGACTTAGGTATACTTGATATGGGGGACAGATGAGAATAAACTCAAGAGAAACTAAAAGTTTGGAAAGATTGGACGAAGAGTTGATTTAAGGGCAATACATAAGCTTATGCCGTGCACGAAGCTTTGCCTCGAAGCTCACTTGGCTCTCTTGGCATGTCTCTTCATCCAAGCTGTCAAACGGCTAAACATTCCAAGATGTTAGACAAGCTTCTCGATGTTCAGTGCGCGGTCTCAAAGACTGTATCTACCGAAGAACGCTTTGATGTTGAAAGCTTGGCGGCGACGATGGGTATGAGGAAGCTATTTGTGAAATCTTGGAAAGAATTGTGGCGAACTTTCGTAAGCTGTGAGACATCATATATCGTGTGTGAAGAGAAGTTCTCTGTGATTTTTGAGCGATATAAAGTCTACCAGGAGCGACATATGAAAAGTCCGCGATTGTCGTTTGTTTCGAAGAATCTTGTCCCCGAAGATCTGCGACGTTTGAGGCGGGGTGGAAGCGAACCGACAAGGGGTTTTGTAGGACCCCGGACTTGTTACAGAGATATCGCACAGTATTTCCCGACATTATTGTTTTCCTGTTGGCAAATCCTCCGGGAGATCTTGACCATTGCGGAAAATCAGGACTGAATAGTCCATTATGTCGTAGAAAACGGTAGATTATTTGAAAACTGGCGATTGAGGTAATAAACAGTCTGCTAACTGCTCGTGAATTTGTGATTGCGGAGCGTCTGCTAAAGTAATTGGGATTTTGTCGATGAAAGTAGTTGGAAATCGATATCAAAATTTGGAGTGGCATTGGCGAGTTCAAGAAAGCAACCTGCACGAATGCGGAGCGAATTCGCGCAGCGAGCGGCTCAAAGCCAGATACGGTGCAGAAGCCGGATGAGAAGATCGTCGGACTGAATGTAATTGTGACTCCAGAGGACTTTCACTCTTCGACGGAATCCACCGGCAGGCAACTGGCGGCTTCAAGAAGATGGAGATTTATCATGCCTTCACCACACCATACCAAGTCAACCCCATCACGCCCCCAAGCAGAATCGCAAAAGGCGCACTCAACCCAAACCAAGCACCACCCACAAAACTCGTCGCCGTAATAGCAACCCACCAAGGATCTCTCCCCAACGGACTACCACTCTGATGATCCGCATCCACAAACCCAATCTGCCACAATTTATACACCGCAGTAAAAACCAGCCCAACAGCTCCCGCATTTACACCTCTTAAAATCGACAACAACCACCGACGAGAGCGTAAAGTCTTCCAAAGTCCCATAACTGCAGTGACGATGATAAGACCCGGGGCGAATATCCCAATAAACCCCAGAATTGCACCTGAAGCAGGTGAGAGTGAGGTTCCAACAGTAGCGAGCGAACCGAGATAAACAGCGAAATTGAAATTAGGGCCAGGAAATGATTGAATGAGTGCCAGACCGAGAAGAAAATTCCGCGGAGAGACCCAGCCTTCAGCTACGACGTACTCGCGCAGAAGTGGAACGACGACGGGTCCGCCACCGAATATTATCGTACCTGCGAGATAGAGATTTGCAAAGAGAGATACGCCTCGGGGGCGAGATTTGAGTAGACTTCTGGTAAGCATAACTGCGATGAAGGAGATTATAAATCCCGCGAGGACGTAGAGACCCGTTTTCCAGCTAATGAGTTTTAGTTCGATGTTGGGTGGCACGACCCTCTGTGAGTCCACGTTTAGAATTGGATTGGTACTGTCAACGGCGGTGATGGTTGCAGGTTCACGGTTGGCGAGCGCTATATCGTCCTCTTCACCGGCGGCAACATTTCGATGATGGATTGCGTTGCCGGGGTCATTTAAATCTGCTGATTGAGACATACCCAACTGTACTGGTGGATCGATTGCCTCATTTGGCTCTTCTTCTGATCGATTTCGTTGATGTCTTCTGATGGTCCGTTTGTATGTATTCTGCAGCCACTTATAATCCCACACCAAGGTAGCAATCCCTGCCCCGCACATGAGAACTGGAAAATACCAGAGAGCGGTATAAAGCATTCCCGCAACTCCGCCGAGAAATACCAGCAATCGAGTTAGTTTGTCTGTGATTGCTTTCTCTCCCAGTTGCACTGCAGCCAGAGCGATGATACCGACAGTTGCGGCGTTCAATCCAGAGAGAAGAGCATAGACCGGCGCAGGTAGTGTCTCACCGATGCGTGCCACTCCCAGTGAAAGACCAAACATGCCTAGGGCTCCTGGAATACTAATCGCGCGGTCAGATTTTGATCTCGACTTTTGGCGCGCTGAGCGGCGATTCAAATTACATACCACCATAGAGCAAATGCAAGAAAGCCCGCAAGAAATCCTCCATGAATATAGTTTATACAAAACAACATTTTGGTGCTCGCCGGCCCTGGAAGCGCCTGGCTCAACGCAAACAGCTCTTGGTACTAGAAAATTCTCATTAGCTTTGACGAGCTTCTCCCGATCAATGAGTCAAAGGCTCACCAATTGTTCATCAATCCATTTATGTTTATCCACAAACTTTTTATGCAACTATTCAACAATAATCAGTAAAAACTCATTTTCAAAGTCAATGGCAGAACTTACAATTTGAAAATGCACTGGTGGCCCACCAAAAGCTGTGAAGCCAAGATGCCAATTCTTGATCAGCACATCCCTCAGAGAAACCCATATCGCCGACGACTCGACACGAGCCTGCAATGAAGCTGTGTATCTCGAAAACGGGGATGAAATCATTTGTATCTTCTGGTTCATGCATTACACAAGTCAATAAATCGTGTTCAATCGTCAGTTGAGAATGAGAACGACAACTGAAAGGCTGGGACAAGATTGATCACGTCTTTGCACGTGCATCTGCTTTCATCGGTGGGCTGCGTGGGCCAGGATATATCGGCAACCAGCCGTTCCCACGTTCCTGGGACAACATTTTGTGGAGCGAGAGCTAGATATATTAACGAACCTACGTGTAGTTTGGAGCTGGAAGATGATGTACGAACATATGCAAAAGCATAGGAAGGTAGCTGAGATGCGAAAATTGTCACGTGATATGTGAGATATATTGTCCCAATGGAAATTGCAGCACACGGTAAACGGTATCCTCACAGCATTTGTTTCCATCTTGATGGAAACAGTGATCTCCCGGTATCCGCTTTCCAGTGCGTGCGCCAGATCAAGCGGGTGATAACACTGCACTGTTCCCAAAACGGACAACTTCCAAGTGCGTCCTTTGAAGTGAAAGTCGTGGTATGAATGTATATTCCGAATTGCTGTTTTTGCTTTTCATAGCGTGACCAAGTCAGCTAGGAGAAGCATGAAGCAAAATAAATGTTGCGGACTTGCTCTTTCATTGAATACCTTCGTCACTATAGGGAAAATGCGAGACGTGAGCCAGTTCAACATCATGAGCGAAGTCATGAGTTCCTCGCACAATATGGACCCGATGTTATAAAGCGATATTTGCCCAAGACCGGAGAATCAAAAGACGGCTATTTAGTCAAGAATTGTTTGTTTTCCGACATTTCAACGCACGTGGTCCATCAAGTATTGAAAAGGTCTAGACCTCCTCCTCCGCGACCCGCATGATCCTCACAGCAAGGGCCTCCCTCGTGGTCGTGCGGGTCGCCTTCTCGATAAACCCCAGATTGAGATAAGAGCGCAATCCCCATGCGAGGATAAGTTGTTGTTTGAACGAACTCGTCTCCTCGGTTGGCTCGTCTTCACCGAGTGAGATGTGATTAGGCTAGTATCGCGTGCTTCGAGTGGCGCTCAGGGTCCAACATCTGCAGGTCAATCACAGGGGAGAACATATTCGAATTTCCTCCAATGAATTGGGAGTACTGCTCAGATCCGGGGTCCATCGGCAGGAGGATCTTTGATGATGAGCAGAATCTGCTCGAGTAAAACTATTGTTGGAGGCCGTAAATATCTTCATGATTGTATGATATTTGTTCGTACCTCAACATTGTTCGAGAGCTCCATGAGAACAATTCAAGCCGAGATGCTGCGAGTTGGCAATTAAGCAATTGCACGGCGCTTCCTTTCTCACATTCCTAAAGATGACAAGCTTCTCCGGACGTGTGGGAATTTTCCAGAGCCAAGCGAGCTAGAACGCCGAATCCAGACCCTCGGAGAGACGCCACAGAAGCACGAAAGAGTGATCAATTATTCACTCGTCTCGGCGGTTAAGTATTCAAGACGGATCTGTGTCCAAGTCCGAGGAGTTGGTTTTGTATTAAATGAGTGACACTTCCACAGCTTCCCGTCACGCTTCCCATGATTCTTCAAAAGGACGAACAATGTTATGACACTAGCCAAACAACTCATAATCTGAGGACGTGTAAAATACTGCGCTGTTGATCAGAGCGGATTTCGAAAACTGACCTTTGTATAACGCCAACATATCGCAGCTATGGACTACGAGAAACAGAAGTCTGATACCGGTATCAAGGTGACCATCGTTGAGATCGAAGATGGACTGGCACAGGAAACACCAAGAACGAGAAAATGCTTCCAAAGTCTCGGCCGTTCGTTCAAGCGACGATGCAGGTCTGACAGCGAGAATGGATCATCGCCCTGGATAAAGCTCTTGAAGAGAGTCCTTGTATTTCTTTCTGTTACGGGAGTATGTTTGGGAATCGCCTACATGTAAGTGGCCCCTAAGCTCTCCACCCAACCTTTCTAATGCCTTGATAGTACACATCATGCTGTGCTCGCGAGTTTGATACGAAGACTTTCACCAATGGTATTGCCACAGAATGGGCTGACGGCAATCGTCGACGCGTGGGTGGAACCCGGAACAGTGACACCTGCTCCGCCATCATGGCGACCAGACTTCAGTCGTGACATTCAGCCGAAACCAATACACTCTCATAATGATTATTGGCGAAGAGTGCCTCTGTTCGACTCCCTTTCGGTGGGTATCACGGCGGTGGAAGCAGATTGCCACCTTGTCGGCGATGAGATCTTCGTTGGACATCAGGTTCAATCTCTGCGACGAAATCGAACTTTCAATTCCCTCTATCTTGATCCTCTCTTCGAAATACTAGAAAATCAGAACATGGGTAAAGCGGCAAACGACCCGACCAAGAATGGAGTTTGGGATGTAGATCCTTCACGAGGATTCATCCTGATGACGGATCTGAAAACTGAAGGGCATGCGACATTGAATGCAGTGCAGAAACAGCTAGACAGATTTCGTGAGAACGGTTGGCTTACATATTGGAACGGTACAGACATTGTACCTGGCCCGCTCCTGCATATCGGAACTGGTAATACTCCATTTAAAGCAATACTGGAGTCCTCGTATTCGAACTCAACATACCGAGATGTATTTTTCGATGCACCACTAGATGCACTTTCGGACGCTTACAACATCACCAACTCTTATTATAGCAGCACTTCTCTGACGAAGCTGTTCGGGTCTTCCAAGATACCGCGAAGTGGTCTGACCAAGTCGCAGATCAAAGTCGTCCATTCGCAGATTGAGAAAGCTACAAACCTTGGGCTGGTGACAAGATACTGGGACATACCAGCGTGGCCGATTGAAACAAGAACGAAGATATGGAGACAGCTTGAACAGGCGCAAATCGGCATGCTGAACGTGGATGCTATTGATTTGGCGGCCCGTTGGAATTGGAGGTTATGTAACATTCTGGGAATGAATCTATGCTAGCATTTGGATGGGTGTTTTGCATTTGGGTTGGGATTTGGCTTTTGGACGGCGTTTAAATTGGGGGTGTCTTGGAGTTCGTGACGAGACTGCGAGAGATATTCGAGTTCAGCAACGATCGAAGATAGAAAAGAGGGTTTGGGAGGTCAGATATACCCGCGGATATGGAAGAGTTCGGAAGAAGTCCTTTGAAGTCGATAGATAGGTAGATGAATGATGAACCATAAGTTAGCCATCAGCAAACAGGTATGCATATCGTTCATCTCCAAGCATCAGCCGTGCCGTTTGATCTTTATCCCAAACATCTGCATGTCATGCTAAGTCTCCCCAAGCGAATTCCGACCGAGTGTATGATTTCGCAGAGGGATGCATCTTGCTGAACTGGGTAGGGAAATTCCATTTCTGGAATGGTTTCGAGGTTGTTTCGAAGTTGAACCAAAGCACATCAGGGTGGTGATTGTCGTTGCTCCGTCGCAGCTCATTGTGTCGCGCTCGAAGCCTATGCTAATTCCTTCTATCACTCGACATCATCTCATGATTGTTTCAAACAGCAACTACGTCGCCGGATCAATCGCCATTCGTACAACTTCCTTGCAGCCGGCTGGCATATTCGTCTGGTTCTAAGGGAACCCGAGAAAGGCAATTGAATAGTTGGAGGCGACATTGTCAAGATTGGACGGTACAGCTAAGGCGGACGGGTTGCTGTCGTGGTTTTCGACGCGTGGAATCGTAGCATTCGCAGAGGTGTCGTAATTGTTCAATGGGAGGAAATGAGGAGAAACGTTGGTGTTGAGTGGAAAATGTGCAGAAACAAAGCTTGGTGTTGATGGAAAGTGCGAAAGTACAGGAGCAAACGCACGGACCTACGAATTTGACCGTCAATGTCCTGGTCCCAGATCGTTCCGTTCTAGATCAAATACCATCGATAGCATCAAGTGAAATTTCCAATCGAATTGCTACCCAAACGGTTCATTTCCACATCTTAAGCATTGTGCAATCGAGAGAGATGTCCGCGTTCAGTGGCGGTCAACAACTAACTGCCAACAGCAATTCCCGCCGTACAAAATGATGGTCAATCCCGCTGCTGTTCTCACAAAATACCTACAATCAATCACTAAAGACAGTATCCGTTGTTAAAGACTACAGAACTTGAAAACTAAAGTCAAATGCTTGAACCGAGAGCATAATGTATGCTTCAAGGGCGCAAAGTGGAATGTGCCTTTGACCTCTATGCTTCTCAAACAACCGTCCTCCAGAATCATCCTCATATCGCACCGACAATTGGCCTTAAATCATTCTAGATGAAGACACATAGAAACACAACTCCGGTCGCTCATTGGAACAAGCTTCTGATGGGCTCTTGCTCTTTCTTTCGCTCTTGTCGGTATCACAATGAATTCAACAGCGGTGTCTTCCTCTGACTCTTCATATCCACATCTGCGGGAATCTTAAATGATTCAAATATTTGACCGAGAATCCCAGCAAGAGCTTTGGTAGGAATCTTTAGTAGATATTGCGTTTATCTTGGGAGCGGATCAATAACTCATGACGGCTCATTCCAATCATCTAAATCATGTCTTGAAATATGAAGAGCAAAGACTTGACCACAAATCACGGTTTCTTCGAAGGTTTAAATCGTCTTAAGACCACCGGGACCGCTTTTGGATGCAGTCGGTATAGGTCTTGCTTTGTTTCGGAAAGATAAGCAGCCGGCCAGTGCTTTGAAACGAAAAGTCTGCAGCACCTGCACTTATCCACACTCCTGATTCAGTGTCCGAGACTTTGAGACCCTGAATTTAGTTTTACCCGTGAGGATTTTTCAGCATTATTCTAGTAACCAGTTGTTCCTAAATCTCTTTCTATATTTTGAGGACTACTGTAGCATTTGTGCAGTGATCTATGCACGCCGCCGAGGTTGGCCTGCTCGCTGTGGATCGCAAATGATATTCCGCTAGAAAAACATCGTACAAATAAGCTGCCAGAGAAGAATAGTATTTCAATATGCAAATTGATATCGATCATCCTTCTGCTACCACAAATGTGTCATATAATCTAAGAAGATTGCTGCGCTTTGATGGATGCGCGCACAGCGTCCTCCAACGTCTCCATGTCGTTAGCATCAATCAAATCGTTATCGCGTTTCTCGTAAAGAGTACCACCTTCTGCCCATAGCCTGCGAAGGGTGAATATCGTTGCGGCAGGATCCTTCCTTGCATATGCCTCTTTCTCGAGCTCGCGAAGTCTCTCAAAGCTGGTATAGCTGACATCCCACTTTTCACCGAGCTGTTTCTCAAACTCGGCAACGATCTCATTGCCAGTAGTTGTGAACGAGTTGACTTTGAGAGCCTTGTTCTTGGTAGCTTCTGGATGGAGGAGAGCTTTCACCGTCAACTTTCCAACACTATTAGAGTCAGCTTGCAATATTCAGTGCCACAACAAGTTCCGTCAAATCCGACTTACTCCACCAAACCAGTCAAACTGATCTTGCCATTTCCGTCGCCAGTCAATACGGCCTTTTTGCCTTTGACATCAAAGCCACCAAGCTCAGCTCTTGCTGGATTGAATCCGAAAAATGTCCCATTGCGACCATCAGCATATGGACCGGTGACCACGTAAGTGTGAACAAGATTTTGCGCTTCTCTCAAAGCTTTACGAACTTTCAACTTTTGCTGATGAGGGGCTTCGTTTGCAGATTCCGCATTATACTCAATGTCGGTGCCATATTCGGACGGGAAGAATCTTTTGACTGATGGAGCTTCTGTAGTCCACTTGATCCAATCAATTTGCACTGCAATGGCCGTCCGTCCTACGGCGCTGACGACGGTATCAATTCCTTCCTGATGTTAGCTTCCGTGAGAGGGATGTGTAAAGCGGGGTACACACCTTGCATCGCCTTAACAACATCTTCTTTTTTTGATGCATCGCCAACGATGACCTCTACACTAGCACTCTTGAGTTTGTTGATAACATCCGTTTTCTTCTCCACCGTGTTTGCGGATGTGAATAAAGCAATCTTGCCAAAGGATGACTTGTTGGCCACAATTTGTTCTGTAATGTAAGTGCCAATATACCCGGTGGCTCCGAAGAGCAAGAGGTTTTCTTTGGTTGTTTGAGACATGACTGATTTGATTAAGAAGGACATAACGATGTGAACATCCAGATCGACAGTCACCGTTCGATTTTATATTCGTTCGGCTCGTATGCAGTCACGCAATAACCCCCACTGCCGACTGTTCCAGAATATGGCCGGGATCACGTGCATCTACTATAGACCTGCACCTGCTTACTGCATACCTCGAGTGGTGCTGCATTTCCTGATAAATCGGAGGCGGCTGACAAGCAGATTGGCGAAGACTCGCCATGAATGTGGTAACAAATCAAGTGTGGTTAAAGAGAGTCTTTGCTGCACGACATTCTCCTCGCCCTATCACGATGACCGCCTCATGGTAGTATTGCATCTATCTTCTTCACTTCGAGTTAGCATCGCGCCTGAACAGCTTTCATAAAGGGCAGACCCCGCTCAGCTATGGCTTGGATTGTTGCTCTCTCATTTTACTGCCGCTCTTCCTTCTTCGTAATTACAGGTCATTATGGAGTATACGTTGTTCTTCCGACGATTGAGTTATGGCTCTCGTATTGCTCTCCTCTGGATCTCTCTGGCTTCTGCTCTTACCAAAGCAGAATCGAGCCAGAATCCTGTTCGCGATAACTGCTCAGCAGTTGGAACTACATTTGACTTCGTACAAAACATCGGATCTCAGTGATACGATTTAAAGCTGACAACTTGTAGATAATCATTGGCGGAGGGACCGCTGGACTGACCGTGGCAACTCGACTTAGTCGAAAGCTCGGAAATGACTGTATTCTTGTCATAGAAGCAGGCTCAGATGGACGTCAAGATCAAGGAATCATCAATCCAGGCAGAAGAGGTTCTACATTCGGCACCAAATATGATTGGAATCTCACAACCACGCCTCAAGCAGATGCAAACAATCGATCTATCAGAATGACCAGAGGAAAGGTTCTTGGAGGCTCATCGGCACTAAATTTGATGGTATGGGATCGTGGAGCAAAAGCTGATTACGATGCGTGGGAGGAGCTGGGGAATCCAGGATGGAATTGGAGAAATATCTATCGAAGCATGCTGAAGGTGGAAAATTTCACCAAATCGCCAGAATACGGGGCTGATGGTGTCGCTCAAGGCGGTTACATTCAAACTCTCATCAACCGCATCGTACCGACGCATCAATTATCATTTCCGCCAGCAATGCAGAAGCTGGGAATCGCAAACAATAGAGAATCTCTTGATGGTAATCCAGTTGGGGTTTCTCGGCAGCCAAGTAATATCCGAGAGTTAGACTATACTCGATCGTACAGCACGGAGTACCTAGAACATGCCAACTCAAATCTTGTTCTCCGACTCAACACTCGTGTCGCGAAGATCAAATTCAACAATCAGCGGAAAGCCACGGGTGTTGTTTTGGAGGATGGCACCGTGATTGAGTCCTCGAAAGAAGTCATCCTCTCCGCCGGCACGTTTCAGTCGCCTGGGTTGCTTGAGATTTCTGGAATTGGTGACAAAGCTGCTCTTACCAAGGCTGGAGTGGCACCGTTGTATCAACTACCAGGTGTTGGCGAAAACCTGCATGATCATCCGCGAACAGCTGCATCTTATATCCTGAAGCCTGGTTTTGTGGGAGTGGATCGTCTGAAGTTCAACACCACGTACGCGGCTGAGCAAATAGCACTCTACAACGCCAAACAACCTTCCAGGTATGATTACACTGGTAGTGGCTTTGTTTACGCACCGTGGTCGTCCGTATCTCCCGATGCGCAATCATCAGTCGCGGCTTTGGCAAGGAAAGAGGTTTCGCGAGCCTCATCAGTCACCTTGAGAAAAACTCTCCAACTGCTATCCGATTCCTCAGTGCCGCAGATAGAAGTAATTTTCTCAGATGGCCTAACAAGTATCAAGGGATATCCACTACCTGGTGACCCGTTATACGGAATCGAGACTTTTACGTTAATTGCTGGCCTCATGCATCCATTTTCTAGAGGAAGTGTGCATATTGCCTCCCCAAACATATCGCTTCCGCCAATTATCGATCCAAAGTATCTTTCTTCGCCGACAGATCGAGCTGCACACGTTGCACTAGCGAAATACATTCGAAAGATAGCTAACACGGCACCGTTGAAAGATGTCTGGACAGCTGAATTCGAGCCTGGGCCAGCAGTTCAAACTGATCTGGAATGGGAAGCATACTCGCGTGCATCAGTGAGCACCTTTTACCATCCAGTGGGAACTTGTGCCATGTTACCTGAAAAAGATGGCGGGGTTGTAAGTTCTGAGCTCAAGGTCTATGGTACCAAAGGATTGAGAGTTGTGGATGCGAGTGTGATGCCGATTTTGGTCAGTGGACATATTCAAACTGCTGTTTATGGGATCGCGGAAAGGGCTGCGGATATAATCTTGGCAGCGTGGACTTGATCCATGACGAGAGTTTTGAGACGCTTGATAGCTTCGAGAGAACGATGATTACCGATTTACGCTCGATGCAGATTGTATTTCTGTGATGATTTGTCTCTGTGGTGATTTCCTCACATTCTCACCTGTTCGATTACCCTGAGACTAGAAGTTCAATTTCAAGTCTCAACTTTGAAAAACTAGCGATATTGATTTCAGTCGATGGTGTGATACTTCGCCGATTGACTTGAACTCCAGACAAACACTTTCGGCAATGCTTCGTCCTGTCTTCATAGTATCAGATCCCCACATATATAAATGATGCCGAGCAGGGCAATTTGCTTGGCTTTCCAATCAAGTGAAAGTAAGCTCGGGATTTGAAAGACATCTAAGAGGATACCTACCGCTAGCTCAAATTAAGGCCCGTTGGTCAAGGCTTCTCTAACGATTGCTCAACCGCTGCTGCCAACTCTCCTAGCGAATCAAAAGTTGCTCCAAGCTTTATTTTCCCAGCTGCGAGCAGTTCTTCGTAGTTCCCCCCCATCGCAGTGACGCCACGATTCCTTGCGATCCAAATCCCAGGCTGTAAGTTCAATGCCTTCGTACCAACGTGATCGATATCGAGACTCTGGCAAACGATAAGCGCCTCCTCCGCCTCGATTCCAAAATCTGTCTTGATGTGTTCAAGACAGTATTTGTAGTTCTTCGGATCTGGCTTATAAGACCCGATATCCTGCGCAGTATAAATACCGTCAAACTTCACCCCCTTCAACGGGCCAGCAAGCGTCCTCCCAAAACTCTCATTATCCACGTTACTAAGCGCAAAAAGCTTGTAATATTTTGAAAGAGTCTGCATCCCAGCCACGGAATCAGGAAACGCAGCCCAAGCTCCAATGCTGTACCCGAAAGCCACAGCATCTTTCTCCTCAAAATCCACTGCAAATTGCGAAGCAAGGCGCCCGTATACCGTTTCTAAGATCTTAGGATAGGGCATAGTGGGAAACTCATGCTCGACAGCCTTTTCATTTGAGGCGTAGGCGCGGAGGAGTGCTTGTTGGTTTGCAAGGGTGTCAGCACGTCGGGGATCGCTTTCTGGAAGTGACTGGATGAGTGAGGAGAGAGCCGTGAGCATGGAAGGCTCCCAATCTATGAGTGTTGCGTATATATCGAAGTATAGGGCTTTGACTTTACTAAAGTCGGTGGTTATTGGTGCTGCCATTTGGAGGAAGTTGATATTGAAAAACTAGGTGAGGCAATTAAGAAAAATTACGAGGGAGATGGGAAGACTGGGTGTATTTGATATTCAGCGATCAGTTGTAAAGCAACGAGTGCGGATCTTTTGTAAACTTGAAGTCCTAGACAGAGTCGTGGCATTTCTTTGCAAGAATTCCGGAGTGACGCCCCAGCGATCATTAGGTAGGGAAGTCTATGGCGAGACTTCGGCAATCGTCCAACCGGGATGAAAGGGGGGGTGGTGGGGAACTGCGCACTACAGTCTACAATAGGTAGCTTATCTCACGAAAACTCTTTGTTGTGTTGCGGCGCAAAAAACAGTAAACCTGCGGGACAGGTTTATTCTCCTTAGAAAATGCCTCCGCGCTTTCTATTATTATCTAGTGAAATTGATAAGTTTTTGCCATTTTTTATCATAGCGAGGCGTGGCTTTTACAAGTAACTCTGGGGATCGCTATGGCAATAGTGGAAGCATGAAACAGGATAATTTCTGCACCATTTTGTGGTTGGGAGAAGTTATGGCTGTAATTTTTCAAGTTAAAGCGGCTAGACACTTAGAACAAAATTCCCCAGAACGTGTAAAAACATTTCGATGTTCTCTTCTGTGATCTCCATACTCAATGTGATGAAACCGCTGGCGGCAATGTTGATTCCATACTTTAGCATGTGGTTGTTAAATGATCTATGAAGCTTTTCATTCTGTTGTGAATCAAAGCAAACACTGAGCAAGCTTGCTATGCCCCGCGAAAACATCTTCATTATGTCTCTGCGCCCTCCAAAACCTCCAAAAGTTTGACCATCCCCAAATATATTTTCCTGGAGTGGTGAGATCTGGCTTGATGCCGAGTTTACTTTGCAGGCCTCCATATGCCAGTCTCGATGTCATAACTTCATTTACTATAAGCAGGGCGTACAATTCCTGTGAAGCTTCACGAAGGAAGTCAGGAAGCGGTAGGCTCCAGGCATACATCCTTCGGCCCCTTGCATAGGTTCGACCAATATTGCAGCGAGAGACTGGGAGCCGATAATATTACACGCGTTCCGGCAATATAATTGTAAGATTCCTCGACAAATTCGTAATGTGCGTTCATGCTGTAATCTGAGGCAACCTTTGGGAAGGAGGACACACTGCCGTGATAGTAATTGGAGCCAAGATCTATGGAAATTCAGTCGCTGAACTAGTTTTCAAGGAAATTGAAAGTACCTTTTTTCGTCCAGTAAAATCAACGGCAGCCCCGACGACCATAAGAGTAGCCTACGTGGCGGAATTTGTGAATCGAACCAAGTCGAACTTGAAGCTTTCTGTCACGATCGCAGCCAGCCTTTTCTCCATTAACGTGCTGCCTCCAAAATCACATCCGTTGTCCAAGGCGGTGACGACAGCATCTCTGATGGCCTTGCAACAATGCCCACACAAGCCTGCACCATGTTCGTTCAGAAAGTCAATATAATAGTCTCCGTCGACTGAGATAAGCGCATTACCATTCCCTCAAGGAAAGTCAGCGGGAAAGGGCGGGCGTGGATAACAGTCCGAGTATTTCCTCCAGGAAGAGTATACCGAGCGTATTCGTACAGGCGCAATGATTCGGGATTCTTCAACGAGTACTTGGCGTGTGAAGCTGTCAACGCGGATCTGAGATCAGGCTGTTGAGGCATAGAGGACGTGATGCGCAAGGCTTATCATGGTCCACCTATTGACTGCACCGGATGGGTTTAGCTGTAAGTTATATCTGCAAATTTCTGGGTTTGCATGAAGCAAAGGTCGATCGGAGCAACTCCAAGAATGGAAGTCCAGAGCGAGGGTTGCGTCGGTGGAAGTTCGCCCACTTGTAATTTCATATTAGCAACACATCCATTTCGAGAACATGCATGACATTCTTCCAGTCCACTCTAATTAAGCCTTTCTCCTGTCCTGTCTGGGAGGCCTGGGCTTCTCGTATTTTCCAGATGCGCTCTACGAGTTTCTGGATTTGCACTCGATTTGCCATTCCAACAGCACAAGCGTTTCTGAACAGCTCTTGGAACCTGCGGATGTCAACTTCCTCATAAGCTTCCACAGCTGCAATAAAAATTGGCCACAGTGTATAATTCCCTTTTGTCAGCTCGGTAAAAGTGGAAATTGAATTCAGAATTTCCGACACGTAAGGAGCCATAGCCATTGGAGGTAGAGCGTAGAACTCGTGATGGAAGTAAACAAGAGCAGCCGCAGTGTACGCTCGAAGATGTGCCTGTTTGGCTGAATGCCTGCACAAGCCTTCGCAGGCATCGTTGGGTGACCTAACTCGGAGACCCTGAATTACAGCTGTTGTTGTCCTGAAGGCTTCTAATTGTTTCCGTAAATTCCCAACAATTTCGTCAGTAGCCTCATCCACACCGAATATTAATCCTTGCTGGGAGTATTCGTTGATCTCTGAAATACAAGACATCAAAGTGTTTGATGCACCTATGGTATATCCAAAGTGGGTATTGGTAGAGAATTCTTTGAGCGGGATATCGTCCTCCGAATCCACGCGGATCTGATGAGCGTGAAATCGTTCACCCCGAACAAGAGATGTTTCGCTCATTATTCGGAGCAAATAAAAGCTCTGGGTAGCATACCAAGCATCTTCTGAGCGAGTCCACTTCTTTTGCTTTCCTTGTTGCTGCAAGAATTCCCACGCAGCATTGTAGTGATGTCTCCACGTTTTTGAACTCCCTCGGAAGAGCTGTCATAAAGTTACCACATGATTCTCTAGCAAATAAATGGGGTATGTCTACCTCAATAAAAAGAAAGGTCATCATTGTTGTCAATAAGCCTACATAGTCAACCTTGTCCTCTCCTAGACTTTTTCGTAGTTCCTCCATCGCTAGGACATAGTACTTCCCTCCCGTAGCAAGCATGTTCTCTGTGTCTGAGCCTATGTTGGCACGAAGAATCGCAGCATGTGCTAGCAACGCATATAATAGATACCTTTGACCAACAGAGCTGTAGTGTAACGCCATCGCGGGGTAGGTAGCCCACGGATTTCCTGTATCGTCAAGAGGTAGTAACATAGGAGCAACACGCGATACGTAGTGATGGAATAAATTAGCTTCTGCTGGAGTCAATCGACTATCTGCTGTTGGCATGAGGAGTTGCAGTGATGATGTGAACAAGTCTGAAGGTGTGAATACCGGAGAGTCTTCGACAGCAGAGGCATTTCCGGGACTTGAAAGATTGTCGCACTCTGTCAAGGCCTCCGCTTCCTCGACCTCTGCTAGATGGCATTGTGAGTTCTGAAACACTGAAAAGGGTAGACAGGACACTCTGCCGTTGTCGATTTCATCCTTAACAATATCACATCTCTCGATCAATTCGTCGACGGAACTTGCATCATGGATAACGAAGCCTTTCCACGTAGAAACTTCAGTTTTGCATTAGCAAGCATGATCGATATGTTTGCTCATGTGTTCATGACGTACGTGGATTTCTAATTCTTCTCCCTCCTGTTCTCCAAATGTGCAAATCAGTTTATCCAAGCAGGTACAGTTTCACGCAAGTTTCAGGGGTCAGACGGGCCAACCTACCGTGCTGGTATGTCTTGTGGTTTGGAGTAACCCAAACCAGACTCTGCGCGTAGCCTGCACAAGCCTGCCCGAACTTCTCGCACGGGGTACAGCTTGGGATGCGTTCATCACACTGGCGGTATCAGCAGGGGGATATACAGGGAAACCTGAGCATGAATTTACCTTAACCCGGCGAGAACGGCATGTCCAACAGCCCTGTGCGAATTAGATCTGCAGAATCGCTGACAGTGACAAAGTAGGGGTACTGACTGTAAAAGTCCTCTTCAGACTCGTTTTTGACGTTACCCTGGGCTTGGTTCTCGATATGGACTTGGGTTTCAACTTCTGAAGGTACTCCATAGCGAGACGGTGGATGTTCTTGCGTTCAATGGATTCCGCGCCAGATATCTATTTTCTCACCTTCTCGGGTGATCTTGTAGCGCGCTGAGTGACCGGCATTAGTCAGCCGAGACGCAAACGCTCGGTATGGACTACCCATTTGTTCGTTATCTTGAATTTCAAATAATTCTTCATTTTCGCCATGAACTTCCTGTTTATTCCTAGTCCAGATATTCAAGAGGTTCTAATAAGTTTAATGAGCTTCCTAGCCGTAGTTGATACAGTTCTGGCGTTTCCAGCTCGAGACCCTTCGTTATAGAATTCTTTTATCTTGAGGCGAAGCGCGAGGTTACAGCGGGTGAGCATAAGCTACGCTTCCTTCGCACACTCAATCATATAAGTCATTGTAGCTTGACTATTCGCCATTGGCTTACGTTCAGGATGTGCTCTATGGATTTCTGCTTTTAAACTCGTCATAGGAGAGATGTCACCTAATAGTGGCCGTGGTGTTTCTGGTGATCGCATTATTGTAGATTTTAAAAGAAAGATGACGATTATGACGCGACTAGCTTAGGCCTATGTTCACGTACTGGATTTGTATCACTTTTGTGTTAAGAATTAGAGTATGATCAACACTGACTTATGATAGTGATTCGATTCTGTCAGGTAACCGCTAAAATGAACCTCAGTTTCTCGTACGAGAAAGTTTCCGTAAGAACGAGCCTTCTTGGATACTTCTTTCCATGAATTCCGTCGTGGGTAGGAAATTCCTCTCTCCTTTGATTGATTCGTTCCATGGCGCAAGATGGCGGTTGAGGTTCATTTTAGCTACTCCATATTTGACGCACTTTTCAACTTCGAAATCTCCAGAATTTCCGTGCAATACTAGCTGTACCTGGCTACCAATTTCTGCTTTAATAGCATGCAAACTGCAGTATCGAGTAAGTATTCAAAGCACTCAAAGTCACACAGTCATGATTTACCGTGCGAAGTCCCAATTCAGATTCTCCAAACTGTGACCTCCATAGACATTTCCAAAAGCAGGCGCAAGAAAATCGATGCCAGTTTCACGAATTGCATGGAAACCTGTGGCGTAGTCAATATCGCCTCCAAGTTGTCAGTGTCCTGCACCCCATCTTCGCCTCCTTCAATGCGTCCTAGCTCTGCATCTATGGCTATTTCCCGGGCATGACAGTAGTCTGACAATTCTTTCGTCTTCTGCAGATTCTCTGGTTTATCGAAATGAGACATGTCCACCATTATCGAATCAAATGGAAACGATGCTGCTAATTTTGCACCTTATCCTGCTCATGATCAAGATGTAAAGCTATCGGCACTTTTGCGGCATTGCATGCCTCAGCAGCTAAATTTGGGAGAAGGGATCCAAATTGTTGGAGGAGGATTGGAAATAGCATAATGATAGCTGCAGATTGTTTTTTCTTCAGCTGCACGGATTGTAGCAATGATATGCTCAAAGCTATGCTGTTGTCAACGCTCGATGCAGATTGTGTTTCTGTGAGGCTTTGTCTCTCTCGTGAATTTTTCTCATGCTTTGCTCTTCCAAAGTGCTCGTGAGTTGATTAGTCTCACAGACCGATGCTTCTCAATTTTTCAGTGAAGTGAACGAGCGATGATAAGTCCACTTGGTCTGATTCTCCGACACTTGTCTTCAACTTAATGATCGAAATCGATTTAACCATATAAATCCACTGCTTTAAGAAGTAGTGCAAGTTCTGCGAGTTCTGTCCGTCGCACCATTGTCTTGCATGCTGTCATCGTTCCACTTGTGAAGGCAAACGTGTGTCCAATTCTTTCAACTCAGATCTACTGTCTCAAAGCTCACTGCGAATCAGTCTTCCCGCGGCATCACCTCTTATTGTTTTGAGATCGTGTGGTCGCTATCCGGGAAGGTTAGCGAGCGGTAGATTGACACCAACTATATTAGCATACTGAAAGTAGGACCGATCAATAGTTTAGTTACCTATTATGTGTAACGAGTACTTACTGATTCTGCTCGCTATCTAACACATTAACTACCGACTGTAAGGTGTACCCATAGCTTGTGGATTTAATGCTAACGATAATTCGTGATAACGAAACTTTTTATCCAGGGGTATTAATGACAGCATTCGACCCTAATTAAGCTATTTGACTTATAGTCACTATTTAAATCTGTCGAGTTAAAGCACATCTAATCAAGATCAGACGTCATAGAACGTTTCGCGAATGCAGTCGGTGGCTACCAAAATTTCTTCTTGAGGACTAGATCATAGATAGGCTTTTTGCACTGAGCTATTGCTCATGCCTGACAAATTTTTGGATACTGAAATTAGGTTCTAAAATAAATTAAGAATACTAAACATTCTTATATGTGCAATTCCCCCTAAGCAGCACTTCCCACCAGTCCACCCTCACTGCTATAACACGCTTCACTGCGATGAGCGAATAGTCGCAATCTAAGAATCATTGTTTTCATCCCCTGCTGAGAGGATGCTGAGGAAAGCAAACACAGATTAGTAGTCTGTTAGTTGCCATTGCTAAATTGCCACCAGTTGAAGTTGAACAATTCGCTCGATCCGCTACCAGTAAAGCGCAAGAACAAATCCTGTGTCCCAGATGCACCACTGACAGGACAGGTCACTGTTGTCCATGATTGCCATCCACCAGTACTCAAAATCGTGCAAGTACCGACAAGCATACCAGATGTGCTACCAAGCCGCAATTCGATTTTACCGCCACTAGCTGCAGAAGCGACACGAGCGCTGAATGAGGTTGCACCAGAGCCAAAGGCAACTCCTCTGACTTTGATGTAATCACCATTGTTGATGAATCCAACATTGATCCCACCTTCACTACAGACTTCAGTCTCGACACCAACAGACCAAGCAATCGTCTCGGCCTCCTGTCGTACATAGGGGTTTAAAGTGCCAACTTGAGGCGCACCGTTAGAGGTCATCGAGATAGTCGGAATGGTTCCATCGGAATTGTAGTTAAAACGTTCGACACAAACAGAACGAGCATAACCTCCACCACCTGGAAGGCCGCCATTATGGTAGAAAAAGTACGAGTTACCTGAATAGTCGATGATACCGGCGTGATTTGTGAAACTTTTACCAGCCGTAGCCATAATGACCCCTTTGTAAGTCCAAGGACCCGTTGCACTTGTGCTCATTGAGTAACGAATATCCTCCGAGCAGCAATTGGCCGCGTACATCATGTAGTAGCGCCCGTCACGCTTGTATAGCCATGGAGCCTCTTCAAAAGTGGTTGGGCGTTGAGCATTACCAGGACGAGTACCAAAACCAGCAGTCGTAAGAGCGACCTTATTAACAGTACCACTGTAGGATATCATGTCGGTGTTCAGCTTGACGAAGTTCAAGTTGGGGTTTCCCCAGTAGAGGTAGGCTTGACCATTGTCATCGATAAAGACAGTCGGGTCAATTTCACCATTCTCCACCAGAGGCTTTCCAAGTGCATCACGGTATGGCCCAGTGATATTATCTGCAACGCCCACACCAATTGCCATACTTCCACCCCTACGTCGCATTGGTAGGTAGGCGTAGAACTTGCCATTGCGAGGAACAACTTGCGGCGCCCAGGCGTTTGCATCGGCCCAACTAAAGGTAGCTAAGCTCATAGGTGATCCATGATCTTGCCAATTGACCATATCCGCCGACGAAAAAACCCTCCAATCCTTCATGACAAATGTTGTTGCTCCGTCCTCATCATGACCCGTAAAGACGTACACGCGGTTGTTATACACGACTGGTGCTGGGTCCGTGGAATAGATAGTTTGCACGATTGGGTTATCGGCTTTGGCGACACTGACGTTGTTCAGGACGACGCCGAAGAACAGTAGAGCCTGCAAAGCGGTAATGACACACTTTGGAATTTGCGACGTGTAAATCTGCATACTGATGAGTTTTCGAACCTGTGAGAGTTCATGAATGACAATTGAAGCCCCTGGTATGGTTTCAACACGAAGTTCTACGAGAACAACACTTCGAGGCAGTCCTATTATTTAGTGTATCTGCGCTCTGGAGTTTACTTACAGACCACATGCATAGGCGCTTAAAGACTAATTGCCCATCCAATGAAATTTTTTTTGGTCTTGGGAGAGTAATTTAATCCGTTACTGGTAGGTTTGCTACTATCTTCCAAGTGGTGCGCATAAGCGTCGTAGCTTACAGATGACGTTGTAACTGGTGGGCGTAATTGTCCGCTTAGCATCAAATAAGCGAAGCGAGAAGTGAACATCTTGTCTGTTTGTCGAGCGGATTCAAAAGTCGTATCCCCGCATTTCGTTCGTATGAGTGCCCGGAGTGGACGCTTCCGAAAATAAAGGATTCAAAACAAGAAGGTTAGCCATAATAATGAACAGTCGTGGGCTGCAAATCCCGCCTGTATTATCCAGCCTCGGTGTAATATTGTGCGCCGAATTTATGTCTGGGATTTAACCACGTATACAAGTAACCTCAAATTAATACTAGTGAGAGACCGTTAATCTGTAACCGCAAAATAAAGGGGTACTTTAAGCGAACCACCCCTTAGCATTGCTGGCCATACTAAGGAGCATAGACGAAAGTGGGCTTCAAAGTTGGTTGGATAGCTGCATTAGTCGTCTAGTTCATATTACGAGACAAGTATGTGGATCTCGTTCTAAGATAAAAGATATCGACAACTAGATATTAATTTAATCGATTTGATTGAGTACTGGAATTTCATGTGGTATAAAGCCATGCTATGAAAGAAGAGACAGAGACAATCATTAGCTGTCAAGTAGCAGCGATTTTCTAGTCAGCTGTGTCAATACTATGGCAGGCAGAAAACCGCAGGAATATAATTGCCAGTTTTTAACGATATCGCTGTCTGTACTGTCCTCATATGAGATCCTCGTGAACAAAGTTCGTGAGCAGCAGGCAGGTCGCTGTACTTGGCATTCCAATCAGAGGAGAGTAAGCTCGGGATAATGTTCAATCGACCACCAATCAAATGTAAAATCGACTTGCCTGAGCCTGTTACAATGCTTGCTTTCGTTTACGTCCCGCGGTTTGGAGGCTATATATAAATCAGAGGCTGAACCTACGCTTTGTGCGGTCGGAAACGCTATGTACCTAACTGACTTGGCGTTGTTACATGCTACACTAGTATTTAAACCGATGAATCTGTCACTGGATTGTCACTTTCTCAGGATTCGTGTAGAACCTGTTCGAAAGCCATGCCAAAGTATATCCTATTTTTGGCCTCCGTTCTTTTGTCAAAATACCTTCTGCTGAGTGGAGCAGAGATATTTCCAGGAAAAAAGCATCCAGAATTGAACAGCCAACCAGACCGATGGTATGATGATGCGGACTCGTTTGATATGGCAGCAGCAATGCCTGCTCTTGGAGATTCGGCCAGCGCATCTGGGCTATTTTCATTTCTCAATAAAAGACAATTCGGTGATTGTCCTTCGGGCGCGCCATTTGAAGTCAGTTCCGCACCTGGTTCTGATTTCCCAGATGAAGAGCATTTTGCTAATCATAACAGTGCGGTGGCTTCACCTGCTGTTATAACGGCTTCTCAACCTGCTGCGACACAAAGTGCTGTTCTGCAAATTCAACTTGCATAAACTCCACTTGTTGCCCTAAGAATGCCAAAGTCTGCCCAAATGGGAAATGCACCTACGCCGATGGAGAATGCTGTGTTGGCGGTCATACCTGTGGAGGCACCAACGAATCGGGGTTTAACAGCAATGACACTTGCTGCGGAGATCATTGTTGTTATTTTGGTGATAAGTGCTGCGGAACCACCTGCTGCGATGAACAAGAGCAATGCTGTGGGGGGGTTTGCTGTCCGATGAGCGCAGTGTGTGTTGCTAATGGAACGGCTTGTGAGAGGGTTCGTGGTGGTAGGACGCTTGAGATTTATGTCGGGTCTACGGTCACAAAGACGGATCAGCCGAGAACAAGCAGCGCCTCTACAACATCAGCAAAAGGATCTCTGGCTACCACAACTGAGAGCACAGCAAATGCCACCCCAATAAGTGGATTTGTACAGCTAAGAGCGGTACCCATAACAATTTTGATACCGGGAATGTTGTTGATCGTGTTGACTCTGATATAGAGCTCGTGACGAGGATGCTATCGCAATCGAAACGAAGATGAAAAAGTAGTTTTAGTGGTAGATGGTTTCCAACTGTACAAACCTTGCACAATTTATGGAGTCGTGTCACATGACGGAACGTGACCTGGCACTTGAGCACGCTAAGCCTAGCTGGGATGAACAACTTCAACGAACTGAAGTTTGCGCCGCAATTTTTAGACTTACACAATTTGATCAAGCGCCACGCCACCATATTGCAATCTTCAAAACTATTACCTACTTGCTGATAAGTTCCAGTTCTGCCGGTCGCCCGATTTCTTTTGTCTTTTCTTGCACGCCCTCGTCACTTCACTTGCGAAGGTGAACGAATATCCTTCTGCCCGCTAGATCTGCCATTTCAAAAGTTTTTCGCGCAGCACCTACCCACAAGACACCACCCATGGGACTCCCTTCTACTTTCTGATTGCGACAGAATGACACCGAATACGAGCGACAATCTCGTGAGACGCCGAGCACTGCGAGCAGCGAGCGCTTCCAAAGCACAATCTTCACTGAGCTTTCGTCAACTCAGTCCTTCAATTGATGTCAATGAACACTGGTCTGCCAATTGATGCTCTTCATCCTCGTCAAGCCTCCATTCGGCCTTTCATCGCCATACGCCATGGTTTGCCAATCGAATCTTTTCCTCGTACTCATCGAGCCAGTATTGGTCAGCCATACACAAAGGTTTGCCAATCAATACTTTCCCTTGTACTCGTCGAGCCAGTACCGGTCATGAGTTTCCAACTCCCAGAGAACGCGGGTCTGGTTTCGGACTGAGAAAATATACCTATTAATAATCTTCTGATATCAGTATTCAGCCCTCAAAAACCTCTGGGCGCTAGGCGTTGGCAATGGTGCTCAAACCATCTGAAGCAAGTCTAGTCTCATAGCCTCAACAAAGCACGACGAATTGGAAAGTGTGAAGCTCGACATAGACGACGTCGCGAAACTCTCCTTGGATTGGAATCGGGGCTGGGAAAGCCAACATCGCTAAGCCGCATCCGCTCTCGAGTCCACCTGGGCACCCAACAACAGGCAAGCCGAATCCTGTTGACAAAGCACTCGACGGACTTCTGCAAAGCCTCCCTCGCAAACCGCGATTCTGAACCCGATGCGCCCGTTTCCTGGACGATGAACTTCAACCCAACTCGCGTCTTTTCTCGCCTGTTCGCGAACTCCTGTAACAACCCTCACACCCTTCCTTGATACACAAGCGTCTTCCCATTGGCGCTTTCTTCTGCTTCTTAGCAAATGCATATCCAGCGGAACGCTTTGAAACGAAAACTTCGTGCACCTGACAAGCATGTCGATCGCGAATCAACGATCATTCGACGCCCTTCATTCGACGCCCTTGATTCGACGCTCTTCATCCGACAATGATTCTGTTGTTGTGTTATATTCGTCTCTGGAGTAACACGTAATAATCTTGGACGTTTGTCAGGTCTGGTTCTAGGGTTTTCTTTTCACCCACATCGCGCTTCAATATTACAGAACGTGTGCCACAGGAACATTCATCGACAAAAGAAGTTGCAGGCCGGGAAAGACATCATGATGCATTCGCTCTGCTCTAGGACTCATAGTTATTTTCTTTGTTCACTAGGCTAATCTTTTGGCCCCTTCTCGCCATGGGATGATGGCCCTGCCTTCTGTGATTTAGTCGCCTAGGACATTCTCGATTTAACGTAATGTTCAGTGATGGTCCTGGTATTTATGTCGACGAGCCTAGTAGTTACATTCTAGGACGTTGAATTACAAGTTATCAAACTCAAAACAGACGCTTTCCTCAAATTTTCTGTAACAGAATATTCAGGAAAATGGACACCGATGGCGCAATAGGGATTTTCAGTATCCCAGTTCATAGGAGTCTCGTCAAATACGGAAAGTTATGACAAGCTCTTTTGGCTAAACATGTCAAACTACCTGTCGATGGCCTCGCTCGTTGTTCAAATGTGAGAGGTGGATTCCTTGAAGACTCATTTCAAACAATTGCTAACTTTGCTTACTGAAGGTTCGGGAACCACGAGAAGGCAGCTGGAGGCCGACGCAGGTACGACGAACGTACCACGATTTGTCATTTCCGATTCTATGGCAGAGTCTGGACGTAGCAAGGCTGTATCCTCTTCTTGCTTGGCAGAGGATCAAAGGACCGATACCTCTACTTGAACAGTTTACAACTACGGTCCGCATCAAGCCCACCATCGCCCACACTATTCCCAACCACCCAGGCAGGACAAGCCATATACAACCATTAATGGCCACAGATATGCGGCACGCGATTTCGAACCGCCGAGGAACAACAGACTATACAGAACAATCGTCTTCAAGCTACCTCCTTCTTTACCGCGGACCTTGAGTGCCAAGCAGCAGGATTTTGAGCATTGGCGTTTAGTAGACGGGGTTGACGTTCGCAAAAGATGGTCCAAGCACCTGAGGAAGCACGTAGCTATATCCGCACAGATAATCAACCGTATGACAACGACCTTCGGCTGATTATTGGTATTCAGCCACCAAGACTTAAGACCACAACGCTTTCACCAGATACAATACTAAGGCAAACCTCGAACTGGAGCCATTCAGTCATGAGGAACCATACAATGGACCTGGGACATCATTCTTGATGCCGTCATGCCAGCCGATACGGCCGTAGTATGTACGACCTGCCGTCTAGACGCTTCGTCCGCTTCGTCGTCAAGAAGAAATCCGAGCCAGGACGATTGAGCCGTCTAGAACGATACAATAGTTCGGAACCCCATTCACAATGCTATGACGGTAACCGAGACAGCCATGTTAGATAAGCCTCGAAACCTTGAAATAAGACGCTTCCTCCGCTTTGACGCCCAATCTAGTGAGATACAATGGATATAGAATCCCATTCCTGAAGCCACGACGCTAAGAGAGACGTCTATAAATAAGAGACTCGCCGTCCCAACATTCAGTCGAATACCGGTCCCCCACTGTTCTTTCCTCCATTGGACTTTGATACAAACTATGTTAACCTCACAGTCGACGAAGATGCGAAGTCTGAAGATTTCCAGACGGTGGAAGAAGACGAGGAAGACGAATTTCTAGCCGAAGAAAAGAAGTCTGATGAGGATGATGAAGATGATTCTTCTTCCGATGACTCCTTGAGCGATGCTTCCTTAGAGCCTCCTCCCGAGAAGCCCAAGAAGATAATTAGTAGGGCCATCCCAAGTCTTTATGCAGCGAAGGTAAAGGCACCACTTGCTGAGTCTTTAAACCCCGAAAACCAGCTGGAGAAACCAGAGTCTCCTAAGCTGGTAACGCAGGTTGGAAACTTTGCGCACGATGCTGTAAGTCACTTTCCTGTGTCTCATATACTTTCATTTAGACATTTCCAGCCTCTTGTCAACCCTATTTAGCTGTACACGATCCGTGCCACTTAATCCGAGAATCCCCGTCAAGATACTACATACTTACTCATTTACAACATTGGATCATCCTTAGTGACCCTTCGTCCGCGGAAGAAGAGTTAGAGAAAGCAGAAACCTCTCTTAATGATCCTAAAGCTGTCAAGGAGCGCAACCTTGCCAGACGGCAGAAAGATAACAGCAGGAGGCGGGAAGCTGAAGAGAAGGAGAAACAAAATCGAGACCTCCAGATGAAACCACAAGCTGAAAATTCGGCGCCCATCAAGGCTGCTCCTTTGTCACGACTACAACATGGCGGAACCTCCATTTCCAACGGGGCACAAACAGAGACTAGCAAAAAACCGCGTCAAATTCGCGCTTCTATTCACGAGACCAAGGGGGCTGTTCAGAAAAACAAAGTTAAGGCCTCAAAGTCCTACTCCGCAATGACACAGTCGTCACCTCTTCAAAGACCGTGCATGTGGCATTTTTGGGAGGCCGCTGTCGCAATGTAGGGTGTTTCCATAAGACTACTCACCGATGGGCTGGTTAGATTTTCAGAGGCAGCCAAAAATGTAGAAAAACACCATACTTTGACTGGGTTCCTAGAATTAACCTACGTACCTCTTAGATATAGAAAAGCTCAATATTGTAGTAGCTGAAACTGCCATGTGAACCTTTGTGGGCGCGGAGAAGTCATTGTGGAGACAATAAATACACAGTCACATTCCGGAAGCCACTACACTAAGACAGACGTCTATAAATAAGAGACTCGCCTTCCTGACTTTCCATCACCCAAAAGATACGACGGATACAGGATTCCAGCCTTTGTGGGCGCGTAGACTAGACACGGTGGAGAAATTAAACGTGGGCTAGAGGAGCGACTAATTAGTCTGACCTACCGGTTGATGTGGAAGGTGCTTCCCTACGGGGTGATGCTCATATTCCCGAAGATTACCAAGAACCTCCGGAATAATTGGAGAACTAATTGGGGAAGCTTGACCAAGGTTCATGTCGAATTAGAATCCGGGTCCCACTTCGTCCAAATGTTGGCATGTTGGTGATTCAGGCACGAGGGGAAGTTCGGGCAGGACCGAGATCACTAGCCGAATTTCTTGCGAGAGCGAAGGCGCCTGCTCCTGCTACAGATGAGAGAATCTGTGCACCAATGGCTTTCCAGGCTCCGAACCACTCGCACTGGCCTGGGAAGACTTCTGTAAGGAGGTGGAAACAATTAAGACGCTGGTAACGGCCAAGGCTGGTAAAGAATCATTCCACCCTTAGGAAGATACCTTCTTTACCGACATGGGGATTGTTCAGAAGGCTGAACAGACCATTTTCAACCCACAGTCGCTGGAGAAAGAGAAAAGCAACAAACCACCAGAGACTTTCGTAGACGCTATGCCAACAAAAGATGTAGGTCATTCCTTAAATACTCCAAAGAACATAAGAAATCACTCTCTAGCTCATTAGAGTGTTTCTAGTAGCTTAGAGTCTAAGAACACACTACTATTAGAACTTACTCTTAGAGAAGTACCTCGGGGTAAGTATTGTAAGAATAGTAAAGAGGGAAGGTTAGGTTCTGTTAAGACGAAACCTATAAAGGCTATTTAGAAAGAAAACCCTTTAACACCTAAGAGTAGAAGGGTAGATAAGCCTATTGACCTATATAGTCTAGATTCTAGCGATAACTACTTACCTACACTAATAGTGCCAAAGCTAATAAAAGAACGACTCCCACTATTTTCGAACCTAAGACAAATAAAGGAAACAAACCTAGATGTTATACTTGGACTCGGAACTGGAATTACCAACTAAATGAGAAGGTTGGCAGGGTTGAGGACGGTAAAAAATGATGAACAGAAGCGTCAAGAGGCAACAGCGAGGGGAAAGATGACAGGAGAAGGAAAGTCGGGTGTCCTTGAAAACGCGGTTTCGAAACCGCAACGCCAGAAGCAAGAAGGTTTTAGAACTTAAAAGGTACCGCGAGAAGTTGGAAGAGGTTTAATACACGAAGATTACTAAGAACGTCGAGAGTAGATGAAAAGTTTTAAATACATCTAATTAAATACCCCTATTCACCTAAAATAGTTATACATTTCCTTTAATCTAAACTAAGACTAGAATGTTTAAAAGTTATAAGCCTCTAAAAAGATTTAATAATAGAAATTAAAGAAGGCTAAGCTAAATAGATACGTTACGTATAGTTATTAAATCACGGATAGTTAAAGAAGATATACTATTATCAAGGTCGGCTTTAATGGGAGTTTATAAGGATAAGCTTAACTATATAGATTAACATAATAATCACACTTACACGTTACCGACGTCAGGACTCGCGATTGTTGTCATGTCACATTTATTTAGCGAGGGAGAATATTGATTTTGTTAATGTTTTATATTAGATGTTAAGTAGATCCGAAGGATGTACAATAGGTTGTTTGTGACCTACTTTTCGTCGTCTTCTTCGGAATCCGGTATAAAGTCTTCGTCGGAGTCTGATAGATCGGGTAGACAAGGCTCGCCATAAACGACGAGCTCAATCTTGATAGCGCTCTCAAAGATTGCTGTGGTGCTGATCTATTGCTCGCTTGTACCGTTGAAAATTTGGCGCATAACAAAATCTGAATCCCCCATCTTCATTTGAGCCAAGATATGAACCTCTGGGCCGATTGAGGCACGGAGAGTCTCAGTGACACGCTCGATGGTGGGACCTAATCGACCTAGCGTGTCCGAGATTTCTTGCGGACCAAGCTTTTCCTCCTCCACCTGGGCCTTTTGGACAGTCTCATCTAACCCGTTAAGCCAGTTTCGATATTTGTCGGTGTTGCTTTGCGACTATACTCTCGACGAGGATGGAAGCAAAGTCTCCTCCTTGACCAGCGTCCTGCAATCGGGTTTTCACTAGGTCGCTCACCATTTTCACAAGCGGTCGTACCATCATTCAATTCCCGTGCGCGTTCTTCTTCGGCTGCCTTCTTTCGTTCTTTAACTTCAGCCTCGCGGGCGTCTGCGACGAAGGAGAGTTGCTTATTACCGATGAAGAGTTTGGGAGGTGGTTGGATTTCTCGCTCTATTGCTTTGATTGGCTCATCAAACAAGCTGAGGATGGATGAGTTGATGAGGTGATTGAGACGCTTTTGGGTGGCAGAACTGGGCGTGCTTGCCATTTTGGAGAACAGGCGGTGATGTTGTTGGGCTTGAGATTGTTGTGCTTGACGTGGTTGCCTGTAGCTGAAGAGTCTTGAAGGATTTACAGTAACCAGCGGGCGTGCGAGTTCTCTGCGGAATGTCGTGGCAGAAAGCAAAGATCTTCCTCTTAACATAAAGCCTAATTGACAAAGTGTTGTCAGTTTATATTATGCAAAAGATTGTTTTAAGGGTGTTTGTCGACAAGAGTGCTCCTTAAATGGACTTTTGGTGGTGCTGTTTAGTATGAGTTGTGTCAAAACAGAATCAGAAAAGCAATGCGAAAAGAGGGGACAACAGACACTTTTATAGGTTTGAGTTAACCGTGAATCAATAATCAGACAATGTGACTATTCGGCAATGAATAAGATATCCTCTTACAAAATGTTGTTCCCATCGGGACTCAGGCGAATTGTCGCTACTGAACCGACAGGAAGATTCAGACATAGTGTAAGCTCTCGACGTCGGAGTGAAGGTGAGTACACTCCATCATCGAATTAGTAGTCGCTAGTTACTGAAAGAACAATGAAACGCATGAGAATACATGAAGGTGGAGTTTCACTCTTTGACCGATAGCACAAGAAGCATCTCCTACAGATAACTCTGTACAAATGACGAATTGTTAATTCATTAACTTTCAAAATGTCGCAACGAAATAGTACTTGTGATGTGACACAAGGGGAGGGAGGAAAAGTCGCTTCAATCAAGCAATGGTGGGCCAGTGGTCGCCGAATTGGACGAGCTGGAAGCCGCACAGAAAACAAGTCTCGTGATAACACGCTCCTCGGACTGTTCGAATCGATGAACGATCATTGGGCGAATTACAAGAGGTGCATTAAGCCCATGCTTTTGTGGGAAAGTAATGCTGGTGCAATGATCATACTGTGAGTTCTGCATTATCAAATTATCACGTCTGAATTCCTGAATAAGTGGATTGTGTATGCTTTTGCATTGCAGGTGGGGTGGAAGTGTACATTCGGCTTATAACATCTTCTCAAAATCAGTTGTGATGCTAAAAATGTTGATTTGTCATTCGTCAACAAGACCGACCTCCTCCTCCTCCATAGCCCTCCTCCATGTCCAATATTTTCTTAATTTCCTCGCTTAAAAGCACATTTTGCTCCCTTTCTCTGACTTCTTCCTCCATAGAATCAATGACCTCTCGGGCGTGGAACAGAACAGCTCGATATTCTCTAATCCTCTGTTCCAGACGTCGGGTCAGATCATCAGCAACTTTGAAGTCTTCCACGGCTTGGATGGTGGCTTTTTTCTGGCAATACCAGTTCGCTTTCTATCAATGTAGGATTCTTTTCATCTTGGTTAGCTGGTATACGCTCGTTTTAAAGACTTTCGTCCTGGCTACTCTCCGTCGAAGCGAGAGATGGCGTCGAAGAGGTATCGGAATTGGAGCTGTCTGGGGCGGATCCCGATCGCAACGCTCGATTTCTTCGTCGATATTCGCTGTGGCCCAGTTGTTGGCAATGAAAATCTCCTTCAGCGCCTTTTGATATTGTGCGGACATTTCCGCAGGAGTTGCGCATCCGGGGTTGACGCAATTCATCCCCGAGTTTTCTACCATTGATCCTGCAATCCATGTTGCAAGTATTTCCCCCTTTGAATGTCGTGTCGGCTTCCAAATCTTGAAGATTAGAGCCCTGCACACGCGAACCCGGTACCCCGAAGACTTCCACAAGCTAATGTCAAACTTATATGAATCAACGGAGTTCTGCAGAGTTCCATCCGGATTGTGGGCCTCCAAACCGCGAGCAACATTGGTAGCACATCCGATCAAGCATGGAATGTCTCTTCGTTTACGCTGGTCTTAGTAGCCTAACACCGCCAGCCACAGCGGAGTCTTGTATGTCTACTAGCTTATCTCACTTCCTTGCGTACATCGAGTCGACCTCGGGGACGATTTGGGCGCTTCCTTCAGTCGCATATCCTGGTATAGGGAGGGTTTCATCCTAGCCACAGGAGCCACGGGCATGTTTCTCAAACTTTCGCCAGTCTTCCCTGCTAATCAAATCTCCTTGATCATTCTCGACAATATAGGTGACGATGTATGTGCCGCAGCAGTCGTCAACTCCATATAGCTTTGATAGGAATTGGGGTTCGTGAAAGTATCTCCAGGCAAACGTGTTGTCGATAAGAGCGGAGAGCACGTCCGGGTGCAAAGTCCAAATCAGATCCAGCATGTCATGGCCTGATAGACCATCATCGATGATGATCTTCCCGATTCCTTCAGCTGAACCGGCGGGAGGTCAGTATGGAAAGAGACGTATGGCAAAGACCTACCTGGCGAGATTCCCAGATCTGGGTACTCGCAATTTTGGCTTCCCGGCTGCACATACAGATCCGCCATCTCATACAACGCGTCCATCACTGCAGCGTTTCCTCCATCCCGGTTCATTGAAACTTTCCATGAGGGCTTGTTGCCTCGCGTGGGGGAAATGGCTGGTTCTTGCTTGCTAGCGCTGGTGCCAGACATGGCGTTTGGGGAACGTTTGTCACCGCAGTGAGAGTCGTAATTATTGGAGAATGCGAGTTGATCTTCTGATCTGGAAGGACGAGGACGAG